>NW_026705878.1:300000-384262 GCF_029867415.1 Vicia villosa | reverse complement strand
CATAGTACAAGTCAGGATCTTTGGCTAAAGGAATTGACCTAAAAACTTTTACAGAATTGGTCATATAGTTTAACCTAATTTTGGTTAAAGCTAAAGGGGTTGCAGTTGAAGTTTCCTCAACATTAGCAGATTTGCCTAAAGGAGAACGACCGTCTTCATCTATCTTAACTTTGCTAACTAATGGTCTAGTCTTGTAATAAGCAGGGAAGAATTTATTCACAGATTGGATACTTTCACTCGGTAACGGACCCATAAAAGCAAGAGTTTTTCCAGAAAGATCAAAAGGTATGATTACCTGGGAAGCGTAGATTGCGCGTATTTCTTCAGTGTTAGGGTTTGGAACGAACTCTCGTTCCCCAGAACGTGTTGTTGATTGGAGCTTCAAAGCGGGTTGAAGAACATTTGAAGATGAAGCCATGGAGAAATTTTTGATTAAAAGGACAAGATTCTAAAAAGAGTGAAGATGTTTCAATTTTTCGGTGAAGAAGATGAATGAAAGGCGGTATAGAGGCACAAGATCAAGTATTTAAAGGTTTAACGGAAACCTTTTTAAATCTTTTGGGTAAAACCCGAGAGACACGTGGCGGCTGGTGATTTAATCCAACGGCGGTCGAATGAGTTAGCTTCACTCCTAGTATGTAGGAGTAATGATCAGGAAGTAAGGTTAAAACATGGGAATGTAAGTTATGAGAAGACATCTTTGAAAATGACAAGACGTTTCGGAAACAGTGTTATCAGTGATTATGACGTTAGTCAGCAGTCTTGGAACTTTCAAAGATCATAAAAACGAAATCTTATAATGACAAGAAACGCCTATTTCTGTTGATTCTCGAAACAGGCATTTATTGGGGGCAATTTGTTAGCTGAAGATTTCGTTTTATATTGTTTGTCCTTCGAAGGAGTTGAGAATCGAAGGAAAGATGGTTACTGATGGCCATCCCTTAAAAAGTGAAAGAATGGCTACTGATGGTCATGCTTCGGGAAATAAAGACTTCTAAGTTCGATGAAGATAAGTGAACGCTGAAAGATTAATGAAAGCATATGTCTTCGGGACTTAGACAAAATTCATAGAATATGTATTCAAGTATTACTACTTAGCGTGTTTTTTAGTAGTGTTTGTTTAATACACTGCCACGCGTCGAAGACGGACTCAGGCGGGAAGATTTGAAATTCGAAGACAGTATCGTAACTGTCCAAATACAGATGGCTTCGCTGGAAGTTCTGATGAGAAACGTGGCAGCAGATTAGTGTAGGACCGTTAAGGTCGAAACTAGTATAAATAGGGGTCTTTATGTTAGGATTCCGTGTGTTCATTTTGTACAAATCACTCACATATTTACTCAAGTATCAAGTGTTACGAGAAAGAGTTCGCTGAGAAAATGTACGTATGACACCACCATTTTAATACATGTGTATTGTATTTCATTTTCGAATACATTTCTGAATTACTGCATTCCATTTATTTCTTGTCATTTACATTCCTGTATCTTTATTTTACTTTCGAATTTACTTTCATGATCATTTACTTTTAAAGTCCTTAACGTTTCTGCAGTTTAAGATTCTTTATGTTTTAACAATTTTTAAGTTTCATATGTTATGTTATTTATTTTTCTTGTTGAAGTTATAATTACATATAACGAAGCAATTACCAAGATTCTTGAATCGAACAATACTCATCGAAGAGGACAAATTACGAATATGATTCAAATGAACATTGATAACAATCTTCTTGACTATGTGTCCTAGGATCAATCTAGTCGATCCTGCAAGTAACCAAATCATATTTATTATAGTTTGGAAGACTAGCGGTTGTTTACCGGAAATCACCGTAAACAGTATGTTACCGAAAACGAATTTCTTTTCTATGGCGATTTTCAACCGATGCAACTACGAAATAAACCAATTTTTAGTGAGAAGAAGAAAACGATTTCAGTGATTGAAGAGGAGGAAGTGAATGTAGATTTTCATTCAATGGCCGAAGACAATGATGAGAAATTAAGGAAGGAAACAAAATCGAAACCATTTTCGGTTGTTAGGTGAAAAGAAATCGAAACGATTTCAGTCATAAAGAGGAAGAAGTGATATTCCATGGATGTGATTATCCATAACTTTTGAGAGAAATTAATTGAAAAGCATTGAGAGGAAGTGATTTTTCAGGTTTGAGAGAAATTCATTATTAAGAAAAAGAATAAAGAAAATACTATTATTTTTCTTTATCTCATAAGTAAAATATATTTGGATTTCATTAAAATGATTTTATTTTTTGATATTTAATTAAAAATGTATTTTTATTGTAAATGATAATTATTTAAATTATCATTAATTATAATATAAATTATGACATAGTTATTTTTGTTAATTTCTTAAATTTTTTCGAACATTCTTGGACATATTGAAATTGTAAAATTTAAAATATATTATTTATTTTGATTATATTTGAATTTGAATTTTTATTTTTTAATCATTTGGATCTTAAAAATACGCTCTAAATTTTTCAAACAATTTTTTTTTATTAATTCTAAAACTTTTAAGGAGAGGAAAAAAATCAATACACTTACTCATTTAAATGTCTTATTGTTCTTTGATTTAAATCTTTTAAACATGAGAATTAAGACTCAATCTTGAATTTTTTTCAAAAAAAAAATCAAATTTAAAAATCCATATAACTTAAAGGTGTGTTGGTTTCAACTTATAAAATAAGATTTCTGGGAATATGATATTGGAAATGTAATAATTTCATGTTCGTTTCAAGTTTTTGAAAATTATTCTTGGGTATTTTTTATTCCCAAGAACTTATTTTACACATGATTTCTTCCTTACTTATTCCCATGTTAAAGAGTGGGAATTCAAAATTCCTATGGGAATAAAGTCCAACTAACTCTAACTTCTCACTAAAAATCACAATTAATTTAATTTTTATTTTTTTAATAATTTTTTAATAAAATTAAATTTATAAACATTCCTTGAAAATCTAACTTTTGGCCAAACACATATATAAGAATCTTTTTCCTAGTAATAACTAGTGGGATACCCGTGCTTCCGCACGGGTACCGCTGTGAGATGGACCGTTTACACCATTAATGGATTTGTTATCATAAAATATAGGAAGATGTAGTTAATTTGAAAATATATTAAGGTGATAAAAAAATTATATGGTGTAAGTTAATAAAAAAAATTAATGGAAAAGAGGTAAAAAAGAGTAGAAAAAATTCTAAGAGTATAAGAATAATAAAAAAAACGTTTTATTTGTAAGGGGATCAAAACAAAAACTAAAGACCCACACACTAATTTAATTAAAAAAGAACTTAGTCATTAACACAAATGTTATTAAAATACTCAGATGGTGTAAATAAATATTAATTAAAAAGAGGTAACATTGGTACAGGAACCCAAAACGGTTGTAACTACAAAAGACCACTATTTGGAAAATAAGAAAAGCATGGAAGTTCCAACATAAGCTATCACTTTGTAACCCAAAACGTCAAACTTCCTTCAAAGAAAACGTTCTCCCTCACTCACACTCATTCGGGGTTGTGCAATGGAATCTCACTAGAATCGGCAACAACACCAACCTTCTGTCATCGATCATCCTCACTCCCAGTAAGTTGCCTAATGGTTTATCTTTCCATCGTTGTTTGACTCAGTTAGGGCATAATCGGTTTCATATTTCTATTTTATGGATTTCTCAACATTTGTTCAAGGATCATCGTCGCAGATCCATACGTTTCTAAGGTGTCGTAGATGCCGATTAACATGTTTTTGGAAAATATAGTTAGGGTTAAAGTTATTTTACCCTTTGCATGCATGTGAAACTGTAGTTTCTGTTGTTTATACAAAATTGATTTATGTCACCTAAAGTATTCTCAATGCGCAGAGGAGAAGATGGTTGTCAGGAAAACAGAAACTACAACAAACGTACAAGGAGTGTGACCCTGAAAATGATGCTCGATGAGTTAGCTGCTATCAAGAAAGAGAGCAAGGAGGCAACAGATGAAATAGAGGATACGTTGGGGAGAAAGGACCCTGTTACGGGAAACTTAGTTGGTCCAAATAAGAGTCAGGGTCGGCCCTGGGCCCGGGCAACCAGACCCACAGCCCAGGGCCTCACAAATATGAGGGCCTCAATTTTGAAAATTATTAAGAAATCATAATACTGAAAAAATATAATATATATTTATTAGCCAATTTATCCAAGAACGGATGTAGCCAAGCGGTTTAGTGATTACTTTGTCAATTTTAAGTCTCAGGTTCGATACTTGTTGAGGAGCACTTTTTGTTAAATGCAGTTCAGTACATGTTGGACACTTCATTTATACTGCACTAAACAAAGACGGCAATTTAAAAAAAAAGGACAAATTAACAATTCTTAAATTTTAATTATAAAGTAACTTATATATAATCAATTAAAATTTATAATAAATTTTTAAATCAAATTTTATTCTCGATAGTAGTTTATTCTAATCCTTATAATTTTATTTTAATTTTTTTTAAGTATAAATTTTAGAGACTATTATATGTTATAATTAAATATTTTAATAATTTATCATACAATTAATTTATTTATTATCAAATTTTTTTTATGATGAAATCAAATTTATTATCATTTATGCTTTGTCCTTAAAAGATTTTCATTTTTAATTTAGTTAATCATATTGCGATTTTAAATTCTTTAATGATTTGCAGATGACTTCTTATCCGCGTTGAAATTCTTTTAGTTATTAGAAACAACCAAGACTTCATATTTTTGATTTTGTCTCCGAAATTCTTTTTGAAGACGAGTAAAAAGTCAATTTTTTGTTAGGGTCCATTTTTTTTTTTGCCCTGGGCCTCTAAAATGTCGGGACCGGCCCTGATAAGAGTGTTGCTGAAGGAAAAAAGTACTATGCACCTGTGTATAGAGCAAGTTTACAATCAGTTGCATCCAACAGGTAATAGGGAAGTGTGTTTTATGATAATTTATTTGAATTTATAGGGAGTAAATTATAGATTGATTAAGCCTCTTTGTATTTTCTTATAAATTTGATCTGTGATGTAGAAATAGAACTTGTAATATGTATATATGTTGTTTAGAATCATTTGACAGAAGTTGTTTTAATACAAAAGTGTTCAAATAATATGTTTTAAATGATATATCAATATTTTATTTTTTGAGTTGAACACTCATATGGTAAATCTTTGTTTTGAAGGAGAATACATAGCGATGTCAGAGCTGGTTCATCCAAAAGGCGCAAACACGAAGAGGTAATACAATGTACTCAGAAAGGCAAGAAGAAAGCGCAGGACACCGATGATGTGTTAACTGTGAAGAAAGAACCTGGGTTACTGCAGAGGAACAACTTCGGAGACTCGAGGGTAACACTGTCATCCATTCGAGAGAAATTCATTATTAAGAAAAAGAATGAAGAAAATACTATTATTTTTCTTTATCTCATAAGTAAAATATATTTGGATTTCATTAAAATGATTTTATTTTTTGATTTTTCATTAAAAATGTATTTTTATTGTAAATGATAATTATTTAAATTATCATTAATTATAATATAAATTGTGACATAGTTATTTTTGTTAATTTCTTAAATATTTTCGAACATTCTTGGACATATTGAAATTGTAAAATTTAAAATATATTATTTATTTTGATTATATTTGAATTTTTATTTTTATTTTTTAATTATTTGGATCTTAAAATTACGCTCTAAATTTTTCAAACAATTTTTTTTTTATTAATTCTAAAAGTTTTGAGAGAAAAAAAAATTACTACACTTACTCATTTAAAGTGTCTTATTGTTCTTTGATTTAAATCTTTTAAACATGAGAATTAAGACTCAATCTTGAATTTCTTTTTTTTTTTTATAAAAAAATCAATTTTAAAAATCCATATAAATTAAAGGTGTGTTAGTTTCAAGCTATAAAATAAGATTTCTGGGAATATGATATTGGAAATGTAATAATTTCATGTTCGTTTCAAGTTTTTGAAAATTATTCTCGGATATTTTTTATTCCCAAGAACTTACTTTACACCTGATTTCTTCCTTATTTATTTCCATGTTAAAGAGTGGGAATTCAAAATTCCTATGGGAATAAAGTCCAACTAACTCTAACTTCTCACTAACACTCATATTTAATTTAATTTTTATTTTTTTAATAATTTTTTAATAAAATTATAAACATTCCTTGAAAATCTAACTTTTGGCCAAACTCATATATAGGAATCTTTTTCCTAGTAATAATAATCCGGGGAGTATAATTCCAAAAAATATAATTTTATAACTTGAAACAAACACACACTAAAAGAAAAATATTAACGAGTGCTTTCAGGCACTAGTTAAAAGATCTATTGAGCATTATTTATTATTCAAAAAGATAAATTATATTAAAAAAAATATTTGTATTCAATACATTAAAATACAAATAATTAATTTATTTAAAAAAATATTATTGTGTATTCAATATATTAAATATAAATATTTTTATTTAAAAATCTAACCATGCCCTAGAGACACTATTAACATGACTCCCATGAATTAATAGCTCTAGTGGTAACTTATAACCAACCTGTAAATTAAAAAAAAATTGAATTTTTTACTCAGAAATAAATAACCAACCATATTTGTAGTGATAGATAAATGCCTTTTATGGAGTTTAGGTGAAAATTGGTTAAAAGCTTAATTGGCATGAGAGGAAAAATATTGTGTCGGTCACTTTCTTCCGAAAGATTTGCATTTGAATTAAGTTTTGTCACGCAATAATAAACAGGGACAGTTTTAAAATGTATTTGAAATGTATTTTATCTCCTCAAAATAAATTATTCATAAATATTGTGCAGATAAATAGCAAAACAATCCTGACAAAATATTTAAATACTCTATTTAATTACGTTTTTATGACAAACCGATACCGTGCATTCGTACGGATATCCGTAGTTTTCGCGTATTTGGATTGAAAAAATAAAAGGTATTAGTAAAAGATTAATTTTGGTTTAGAATAGAAAAAGTTATAAAATTACGAATATTAAAAAAATTGAATATTAAAAATAAAAAGTAATTAAGAAAATAAAATTTATATTGTTTTAGATTGAATAATACATCTCAGATGCATTTAAGAAATGTAGAGGTTTCATTGAGAAATGATATCGGTAAAGAAAATGTATGGATTATAACCCATAAGAACAGGACCAAACATGGGTACCTTTTGTTTGGTTGCGAATTTTCTATTTGTTGGTGAGTACGAATAGTGTCATGGTCAATTTTACGAACGTTATGTTCCCGTTAATATTCAATAGTTTGATCAATAACTTCATGTTGTTGTTAATATATATACAATATTTTGATCAGTAACTTCATGTTTTCGTTAATATTCAATATTTTGATCAGTAACTTCATGTTCCCGTTATTATTCAATATTTTGATCAGTAATTTCATATTCGCATTGATATTAATATTTTGATCAGTAACTTCATGTTCCTGTTAATAATCAATATTTTTATCAGTAACTTCATGTTCCCGTTAATATTGAATATTTTGATTAGTAACTTCATGTTTTCGCTAATATTAATATTTTGATCAGTAACTTCATATTCCGGTTAATATTCAATATTTTTATCAGTAACCTCATTTTCCCGTTATTAGTAAATTCATGTTTCCGTTATTATTCAATATTTTGATCAGTAACTTCATGTTCCCGTTATTATTCAATATTTTGATCAGTAATTTCATATTTGCGTTGATATTAATATTTTGATCAGTAACTTCATGTTCCAGTTAATAATCAATATTTTTATCAGTAACTTCATGTTCCAGTTAATAATCAATATTTTTATCAGTAACTTCATGTTCCCATTAATATTGAATATTTTGATTAGTAACTTCATGTTTTCGCTAATATTAATATTTTGATTAGTAACTTCATATTCCGGTTAATATTCAATATTTTTATCAGTAACCTCATTTTCCCGTTATTAGTAAATTCATGTTTCCGTTATTATTCAATATTTTGATCAGTAACTTCATGTTCCCATTAATATTTAATATTTTGATCAATAATTTAATATTCCCGTTAGTATTAATTATTTTGTTCACTAACTTCATGTTCCCGATAAAAATTTATTTGATATAATTTAGATAAAAACATAGATTAATGTAATATTAAGTGATTAAATTCAACGACTAAATTAATAAATTTATTTTTTTCATTTATGAATGATTAATACATATAGTTTGGAAACATATTAATATTTTCCCTACTCATATTAACATCCATTATAGCCAAAGAAGTGATGAATCTAGAAAATTAATTAAAGTACACTGAAACTAAATTTAACATTCTAACTCTCTATTACACAATGCATATGCAGTGCATTGTTGAAGAAGAAGAAGAAAAGAAAAGGCGGAAGGGATTTAATTTTGAATTCATTACTGAGTACTGTACAAGTAGGCCACTTATATATTGGACCTAAAGGAAGTGTAACCTAATGTAAGAAGCCCAATAGTGATAATAAGCCCAAATGGAAAATACAACGGTCATAACAGCCCCCATAAGTTAGGAGTAAATGGAATGAAGTCCTAGCTTAGTAACATTGTCCATAAATGATGTTGTATCCAACGGTTTTGTGAAGACGTCGGCGAGTTGTTGGTTAGAGGTGACAGGTAGAAGAAGAAACAGTCGTTGTTGTAGCTTTTCTCGTAGTAGATGGCAGTTGAGGTCTATGTGCTTTGTTCTCTCATGGAAGGATGAATTTGTGGAAATATGTTTGGCAGATGCGTTATCACGGTATAGATTGGCAGGTGTGTGAAGGGAATGTTGATGTCTTTGAGTAGATTGTGAATCCATTGAATTTCGCAGACAGTTGTGGCCATGGCGCGATATTCTGCCTCGGTAGAGCTATGAGATATTGTTGGTTGTTTCTTTGACTTCCACGAAACTAAAGAATTGCCCAGAAATATGCAGTAGCCAGTGATGGATCTGCGTGTATCAGGTCAGGTGGCCCAGTCAGAGTCGGAAAAAGCTTTGATTTGTAAGGGACGGTCGTTGGTGAAGAATAAGCCTTGAGCAGGTGCAACTTTGAGATATCATAGGACACGTAAAGCGGCTTCATAATGTATGTCAGTTGGAGATTGCATATGTTGGCTTAATTGTTGGACAGCATACGCAATGTCTGGTCTTGTGTTGAGAAGGTAGATTAATTGACCAACAAGCTTTCTGAATTTTGTTGGATCAGTCATAGGTGTGCCTTTATCTGCAGCCAGTCTTGTGTCACGAGCCATTGGTGTTTTATACGGTTTCCAAGCAAGCAGTCCTGTTGTGGAGAGCAAGTCAAGTGTATATTTCCTCTGGTTGATGTTGATTCCTTTGCTGTTCCTTGCAATTTCCAAGCCCAGGAAGTACTTCAATGGTCCTAGGTCTTTTAGTTTGAAGTGTTGATGCAGCAAGTGTTTGGTTTGGTTGATTATGTGGAGATTATCACCTGCAATGAGCAAGTCATCAACATAAGCCAGAATAAGAGTGAATGATTGTGTTGAATTGTGTAAAAATAGAGAGTGATCACAAGAGCATTGTCTAAAGTTATTATTAAGAAGAACTTATGACAGTTTCTCAAACCACTGCCTGCTGGACTGTTTTAGACCATAGAGTGATTTGAGATGTTTGCAAACCTGATTTGGAGTAGAAGAGTGCATGCCTTTAGGTAAATTCATGTAAACTTCTTCATCCAAATCACCATGCAAAAAGGCATTGTGAACATCCAATTGAAACAAGTAAAAATTAAAAGAAGCAGCTATGGCAAGGATGATTCTTACTGTAGTTAACTTTGCAACAGGGGAAAAGGTGTTAAAGAAATCAATACCTTCGATTTGTTTGAAACCTTGGGCTACAAGTCTGGCCTTGTGCCTTTCTAAACTACCATCAGAATTATATTTAGTTTTATAGACCCATTTACATCCTATGGGTTTCTTACCTGGAGGAAGTGTGGTTAAAATCCATGTTTTGTTCAAAGTGAGTGCCTTGAGTTCATCATTCATTGCTCGAACCCAGTGTGGGTGAGAAGAGGCTTCTTTGAATGTCACAGAATCAGATGCAGTGGTGATGGCAGCAATGTATGCATGATGTGCAGATGAAATATGATTGTATGAGATGTAATTAGAAATGTCATATATGGGAGATGATTTTGAAACTTGGCATATGAAGTCTTTAAGGTATGCAGGGGTGGATTTAATCCTAGTAGATTGTCTAATATTATTTTCAAGGTTAGGCAAATCCTGGGAATTATTGGAATTGTCAATGGTGGTAAGCTGAGCATGGGTGGTTGGAGTAGGATTTTGAGGATCGTTACTGGTTGGAGGGTCCAGATTAGGAGGAGAATTGGCTATGGGAGAGATATTAGGAGAATCATATTGTTCAGAGGAAGTGGATATTGGAGGATCAGTGGAGGGATTGGGATTTATGTCAAATAAAAAAGGTATGGTGGAATCATCAAGGAGGGAAGGCTAGTCAATAGCAGGTGGAAAAGATGTTGTAAATGGGAATTGATCCTCATAAAATAAAGTGTTTCTAGATGTAAACAGATTTCTTGTGTGAAGGTCAAAGAGTAAATATCCTTTAATGCCTAATGTGAAGCCTAAGAAAATGCATTTGGCAGCCCTAGGATCAAGCTTATCCCTATTTCTGTTAAGAGTAGATGCATAGGCCAAACAACCAAAGGTTTTGAGATTTTCAAAAGAAGGTGGTGTGTGAAATAGCAGCTCATAGGGTGTTTTATTTTGAATGGTAATGCTGCAAGTTCTGTTTATGAGGAATGTGGCATGGCACAGAGCAAATGACCAAAAGGGTTTTGAGAGTTTGGAATTAAAAAGGAGAGCTCTAGTGACTTGCAAAAGGTGCCTATGTTTTCTTTCTACAAGGGAATTCTGTTGAGGTGTCTCAACACAGCTTTTCTGATGCAAAATGCCTAGGGATGCATAGTATGATCACATGAGAAATTCAGACCCATTATCAGATCTTATAACTTTAACAGTGCAAGCAAATTGAGTTTTACAAAAATTAATGAAATTCTGTATAAGTTGTCTTGTTTCAGATTTATGATGCATTAAAAAAGTCCATGTATATCTAGAAAAGTCATCCACTATAGTCAAGAAATATTTGTATCCATCTAAAGAAGGTATAGGAAAGGGGCCTCATATATCCATGTGAACTAAGTCAAAGCATGCATTAGAAGTAGTGTTACTTATTGGGAAAGCAAGTTTGCATTGTTTGGAGAAATGACAAGTATGACAAGGATATTGTTTCTTGAATGTGATAACAGGAAATTTTTTGGACATATTAGTTAAAACATCATGGGAGGGGTGTCCCAATCTATGGTACCATAAAGAAAAAGTGTTGTTATTATCATAAATCACATTATTACAAATGTTGTAAGGTTCGTGATTAGAAGTAAAAGTTCTATATAAAATGTAGAGATTGTTAAGAGGAGTGACTTGGCCAATCTTGTGCTTGGTAGACACATCCTGTATAAAACAGGAATTGTGTAAGAAATTGACACTATAGGAAGAATTTTGGCAAAGTTTTGAGATAGAAATGAGGCTAAATTTGAAATTAGGTATGTAGAATACATGTTGTAAACTAAGGTAGTTATTGATATGCACAGTCCCAGAGAAATGAGTAGTTATGTATGTACCATTAGGTAAGTTGATAGAAACAGGTTTAATTGAATGAATTGTAGAAAAACATGAAATGTAAGGGCAAATGTGATGAGATGCGCCTGAATCTAGAATCCAAATGGAAGGATTAGAGAGGGTACTACCTGTAATATTCATACCTGAAATGGCAGCTTTGTCCTCTTTTGGAGTGTCCTTTCGTGATTTTTGAAGAAGGTGCATCAATTGTTGATAATCCTCCTTTGAGATTGTTGGGCAGGATTCAGTAGAAGTCTGTGGTTTCTGTTCGCCCTTGACTTTGGGATTCTTATTCCTATATCATGGTAGGAATGCATGCTTAAAGTAGCAGATCTCAATAGTGTGATTAGTCTTTGTAACACCCCGATATCCACTACATGCATCAACCGTGTCGACCAACTGAGCATGTCACCAGCTTAATCAATACTCCCCCTAGGTCCGCTTACGGGCTGCCCAGGAAATATTGTTTTTGCCTCCCGCAGGAATCAAACCACGTACCTAGGGGTTAAGTACGTATTCATAGCAATTCCTGCTACCAATTGAGCTAATACACAATTGGTAGCAGGAATTGCTATGAATACGTACTTAACCCCGAGGTACGTGGTTCGATTCCTACGGGAGGCAAAAACAATATTTCCTGGGAAGTCGGTAAGCGGACCTAGGGGGAATATTGATTAAGCTGGTGACATGCTCGGTTGGCCGACACGGTTGATGCGTGTAGCGGATATCAGGGTGTTAGGCGCCTTTTTAATGTAACACCCTGGATTTCTGCTTACCCCGTGGGGCTTCCGGCCTACCAAGCATGTCACTTGCTTAATCAATAATATCTCCTAGGTCCTCTTATCGGCTGCCCAGGAAATATTGTTTTTGCCTCCCGCAGGAATCGAACCACGTACCTAGGGGTTAAGTACGTATCATAGAAATATCGGGGTGTTAGCTCAATTGGTAGCAGGAATTACTATGAATACGTACTTAACCCCTAGGTACGTGGTTCGATTCCTGCGAGAGGCAAAAACAATATTTCCTGGGCAGACGGTAAGCGGACCTAGGGGGAGTTCTTATTAAGCTGGTGACATGCTCGGTTAGCCGACACGGTTGATGCGTGTAACGGATATCGGGGTGTTAGCTCAATTGGTACCAGGAATTACTATGAATACGTACTTAACCCCTAGGTACATTGTTCGATTCCTGCGGGAGGCAAAAACAATATTTCTTGGGCAGCCGGTAAGCAGACTTGGGGGGAGTATTGATTAAGCTGGTGACATGCTCGGTTGGCCGACACGGTTGATGCGTGTAGCAGATATCGGGTTGTTACAGTCTTACTGAAATTGGTACAGACCATAGAAGGTTTTCTTGAGCCACGTCCCTTGCCTTTATTGTTGTTGTTAGCGTAGAGAATGGTGGAATTGGTCGTGGTTGGAATTTGTTGTTGAGAAATCAGGGAATACACACGACTGATGGGTGGAAGAGGATCCAGAAGCAAGATCTGTGTGCGAATGCTTTGGTAATTGTCATTGAGACCTTTCAAGAAGCATGTAACGTATTCCACCTGTTTGAAATTACGCACAGCTTTGGACAAATCACAAGAACAAGGGGTAGAACATGAATAAGATGGTGTGGGAAGTAGAGTTTCTAATTCGTCCTAGAGAATCTTTAAATCAGTGAAGTAATTGGACAAAGATCGTTCACCTTGTTGAATTGAATGAATTTTACGAAGGAGATCTGAAAACCTAAAATGGTTGCCTTTGGTGAATCTTTATCGGAGGTCCTCCCAAAGATCAAAAGCAGAGTCGAAGCAAATCGTACTTTGTGCGATGTGCGGCGAGAGTGTGCGATTGATCCATGATAACACCATGCTGTTGGCACGATCCCAGAGTTCATAATTCTTGTCAGATTCGGATGGTTTTGGAAGGGTGCCATTGATGAAGGAAACTTTATTCTTGGAGGTGAGAGCGCACTTCATGGATTTGCTCCAATTATGATAGTTATTGTCATCCAACGGAGGTGCACCAATGGTGGCTCCAGGATTTTCTCCTGGATGAAGGTAGTAGGGATTGCGAGGATTCATCGATGGATCTTGGGAAGAAATCTATGATTCAGGTTTGGTGATGGAATCAGCATCACTGCTATCAGATTCCATGGGAATGGTAATGAATGAGATGCAAGAAGGTGATGCAGAAAATGGAAAAGGGGAAAGAGAAAAAAACCTAATCTTTTGATACCATATTACACAATGCATATGTAGTGCATTGTTGAAGAAGAAGAAGAAGAAGAAAAGAAAAGGCAGAAGGGATTTAATTTCAAATTCATTACTGAGTACTATACAAGTAGGCCACTTATATATTGGACCTAAAGGAAGTGTAACCTAATATAAGAAGCCCAATAGATACAATAAGCCCAATAGTGATAATAAGCCCAAATGGAAAATACAACGGTCATAACACTCTCTAATCTCAAATTAACATCAATTGTAGCATAGATTAATTAATCAAAGGTGTTAGTCAACAATCTGTCCATAAAGGATGCGAGTCTAGGAGGGTGGATCATTAACAAACCAAGAGCATATTGGACTAAATTACAGAAAATCAGAAGTAGCTCAACAGCAGGAAGACTTGTGACGTAAAGGGTGGGCTGAAGAAGCAGATAATCTACCATAAAAGAACACTAATGGTTGTGGAAAACCCATTCTTGACCTAACCTCTATTGCTTCCAACTCACCAAAATGAGGGTATTTTTGGTCCAAAAAAATACTTTTTTCAACTATTGATGTCACATGGTTCTATTTAAATTACATAGTTGTTATACTTTGCCTTTAATCATTAGCTTGGAATGGTTTGACGATGTAATTCGGTTCAAATTCAATATCTTTTCCTATTTTTCTCTTCTTTCAATGTCAATTTAATTCAAAATTCAAATTTATCACAACCCCTGTCTCTCTGTCTCTTGTCCTTTTCCTCTTTATCTTTCTCTCTCTCTTTTTCTTTTTCTCTCTCTCACGACTATTCTTCTTCCCCTTCCTCAAATTTCTCCCTCTTTCTATCTCTCTTCCCTCTCTTCCTTCTTCTCTTTCTATTCCTTCTCTTTCTCTAACATTGAGATAAGACTCTGATCCCTAATCTAAAGGGTTTTGCATTTTCGAAAAACATATGATTTCGAAGATGTGAAAATCGTTGCTCGGTGGATCTGCTTATCCTTTTTCTGCTTTGTAGGTATGTTCTTCTTTTTGGATTAACAAATTTGATTATTTACATTGGTTTTTGTCGGATATATTGAGATTTTAAGCATATTGTGTTGTTGCAGATGAAACAACGGGAAGACAAGTTCCCATGGTCTTTAAAGATATTGAGATTTGAAGCATATCGTGTCCAGATCTACTTTTATTCTTCAAATATATTGATTTTTGTAAATCTATGGTTTATTTTCTTATTCAATTTGTACTCATTTCCTCTTTTGCATCCAAGATTCAAATTTTTTAAGGTTGCACAATTTGAAGATTTATAGTATATTTTTTTCTTTTTCAATTTGTAGTCATTTTCTAATATTGATTTTTCTAAAACCTATTTTTTTGTAGGTATCAAGTATCAGAGGTCTTTCAAGTCTACAACATTCTGTTGAGTAGAAGTTATGTCAAATACTAGCACTGGTTTGACAGTTAAAAATTTTATATATGATTATAATGATTTTATGTACATTATATGTTATATATTTCATTATTTTTTTCATTGATTTGTTTTTTTTTTTGGGTTGGTAATGCCTACTTTGATGTCAAACTTGCACATGCTAAATAACTTCTATCTCGCTTGTCACAGTTTGAAACACTGATATTAGATAGATTTGAATGCACACCTTAAGTGATTGTGGCTGGTGACTTCAACTCTCAGCCAGGAGATCCAGTACCTAGCATTGGAAGTAGCTCAAAAACGCATGTTGGCCAGCCACGGTTTGTTAGAACAAGATTTGTTCTGATCAATATTCTTAGTTTTGATGATAGCAAGTATATGAATTTTGTATGAGATAATGTGGTACTCTAATACTATGCAATTTCTGTTTCAGGAATTATATAAAGAGTATGCACAAAATCAGCACAAGAAGCATTGACTCAGAAGGTTCAGCATGCAACATCAGAACATGGTCTGGAAAGACATCAGAAGATGGTCAAGCAGAATCAGAACATGGGTCTATGGAAGCATCAGGAGAACTTGAGATCAGAAGCAGAAGCACTGAAGTTCTCATGGTATCACGCTCAGAAGCTCTTCAAGGTCAGAAGACAAGAAGATGCTCTGCACCAAGCTGTTTGACTCTGATGATATTCAAACGTTGTTTACACAAACATCAGATCAGAAGCAAATACTAGACTGGCAGCCTACGCTGACTGACAAAAGGAACGTTAGAAGATATTAAAGGCAACGTCAGTAGACACAGCGGAAACAAGGCTCGAGGTAGTTAACAAAATAGTGAAACACTAAATACAATGCTGTACGGATTACGCAAAGCATTAAATGCTCCCAACGGTCATCTTCTCAAGCACCTATATATATGAATTTTTGATGAGAAGCAAGGTTAACGAAGTTACGCACTCTGAACCAAACTTGCACAAACGCTGTTCAAATCAAAAGCTCTCAAACTTCATCATCAAGCTCACTACATTGCTGTTGTAATATCTTAGTGAGATTTAAGCTTAAACTTAAGAGAAAATCACAGTTGTGATAATAGTTTTATAAGAAGCATTGTAACTCTTAAAATAATTTGTTTACATTAATTTGTAAGTTCTAGAGTGATCAGGTTGTTGATCAGTATACTCTAGCAAGTCTTAGATGTTGTCTAAGCAGTTTGTTCCTAGAGTGATCAGGTTGTGATCAGGATACTCTAGAAGACTTAGAGTGTTTCTAAGTGGAAAACCATTGTAATCAAGTGTGATTAATGGATTAAATCCTCAGGTGAGGTAAATCACTCCAATGGGGTGGACTGGAGTAGTTTAGTTAACAACGAACCAGGATAAAAATCATTGTGCAAATTGTTTTTATCATACAAGTTTTTAAAGCTACACTTATTCAAACCCCCCCTTTCTAAGTGTTTTTCTATCCTTCAATTGGCATCAGAGCGCCGGTTCTAAGGTTCAAGCACTTAACCGTGTTTAGAAAAGATTCAGGAAGAGAAAAACGCTTCAGTAAAAGATGGCTGGTGAAATTCCAACAAACACATCTACATCTACATCTGGCTCTACTAAGCAATACAATGGTAACAATGGTTATACTAGACCACCAGTATTTGATGGTGAAAACTTTGAATACTAGAAAGATAAACTGGAAAGTTATTTCCTTGGTCTAGATGGTGAACTATGGGATCTCCTGATGGATGGTTACAAACATCCAGTAAAATCTACTGACGTAAGGCTTACCAGACAAGAAATGGATGATGATCAAAAGAAGCTTTTCAAGAATCATCATAAATGTAGGACTGTTTTGCTGAATGCTATCTCTCATGCTGAGTATGAGAAGATATCTAACAGGGAAACTGCCTATGATATATATGAGTCATTGAAAATGACCCATGAGGGAAATGCTCAAGTCAAGGAGACTAAAGCTCTTGCTTTAATCCAGAAATATGAAGCCTTCAAGATGGAGGATGATGAAGATATTGAGAAGATGTTCTCAAGATTTCAAACGCTAACTGCTGGATTGAGAGTTCTGGATAAAGGCTACACCAAGGCTGATCATGTAAAGAAGATCATCAGAAGCTTGCCCAAAAGATGGGGCCCAATGGTGACTGCATTCAAGATTGCAAAGAATCTGAATGAGGTTTCTTTGGAAGAGCTAATCAGTGCCTTGAGAAGCCATGAGATAGAGCTGGATGCAAACGAGCCTCAGAAGAAAGGTAAGTATATTGCATTAAAATCTAATTTTAAAAAATGCACTAACGCTTTTTAGGCTGAAGAAGTAGATTCTGAAGAATCAGAATCAGAAGAAGAAGATGAACTGTCCATGATCTCTAGAAGGGTAAACCAACTCTGGAAGAGCAAGCAAAGGAAGTTCAAGAGCTTCAGAAGTTCAAAGAAATTTGAACGAGGAGAATCTTCTGGTGGTAGAAGATCTGACAAGAAGAAAGTTGTCTTCTATGAGTGTAATGAGCCTGGACACTTCAAGAGTGAATGTCCAAAACTTCAGAAGGAGAATCCCAGGAAGAAGTTTCATAAGAAGAAAGAACTTATGGCAACATGGGATGATTCTGAATCTGAATCAGACTCTGAAGGAGAGCAAGCCAACTTTGCACTAATGGCCACAGTGGATGATGGATCAGAATCTACATCAGAATCAGATTCTGAAGAGGTATTTTCTGAACTATCTAGAGATGAATTAGTTTCCAGCTTAACTGAACTTCTGGAACTCAAGGCTCACCTTAGTATCAAATACAAAAAGCTGAAAAAGCAATTTGAAATTGAAACTAAGAAGCTGGTATTGGAAAATTCTGAACTGAAGGAAAAAGTTTTAAAGTTATCCAAAGATAGTGGATCTCCTTCTGAATCAGAAAAATCCATTCCTAATCTAAATCATATTCTGAAAGAATATGACTCGAGCTTCAGAAAGTTCCTATCTAGAAGTATTGGCAGAAGTCATATTGCTTCTATGATATATGGTGTTTCTGGAAACAGAAGGTTTGGTTTTGGCTATGAGGGTGATACCTCACATAAATTTGAACCCGTTGATGATTTGAAAATCACATACAAGCCATTGTATGATCAGTTCAAATATGGCCATGCACATGATATTAGGCTCACTTCACATGCACAGAGTTTTAACACTGTACACACCAAGAAGCATGTGACACAACCTAAGAAATATCATGTTGTCAAACCTAAAGAATATCATGCTGTTCCTCCTGTTAACTATTATGCTAAACCCAAGTTCAATCAGAACTTGAGGAAAACTAACAAGAAAGGACCCAAGAAATTGTGGGTACCTAAGGAGAAGATAATTTCTGTTGCAAATATCCTTAGCTGCAAAGAGGACAAAGCACAAAATGTCATGGTACCTGGACTCTGGGTGCTCGCGACACATGACGGGAAGAAGGTCTACGTTCCAAGACCTGGTGCTTAAACCTGGTGGAGAAGTCAAGTTTGGAGGAGATCAGAAGGGCGAGATTATTGGCTCTGGAACCATAAGTTTTGGTAATTCTCCTTCCATAACTAATGTACTTCTTGTAGAAGGATTAACGCATAACTTATTATCCATAAGTCAATTAAGTGACAATGGTTATGATATAATCTTCAATCAAAAGTCTTGCAAGGCTGTAAGTCAGAAGGATGGCTCAATCCTATTTACAGGCAAGAGAAAGAACAACATATATAAGATTGATCTTTCAGATCTTGAGAAGCAGAAGGTGACTTGCCTTATGTATGTTTCTGAAGAGCAATGGGTCTGGCACAGAAGATTAGGACATGCTAGTTTGAGAAAGATTTCTCAGATTAACAAACTAAATCTGGTCAGAGGACTCCCAAATCTGAAATATAAATCAGATGCTCTTTGTGAAGCATGTCAGAAGGGCAAGTTCTCCAAACCTGCATTCAAATCTAAGAATGTTGTCTCTTCCTCAAGGCCGTTAGAACTTCTGCATATTGATCTGTTTGGACCAGTCAAAACAGCGTCTATCAGAGGGAAGAAATATGGATTAGTCATCGTAGATGATTATAGCCGCTGGACATGGCCATGGGTAAAGTTCTTAAAACACAAGGATGAGTCTCATTCAGTGTTCTTTGAATTCTGCACTCAGATCCAATCTGAGAAGGAGTGCAAAATCATAAAGGTCAGAAGTGATCATGGTGGTGAATTTGAGAACAGATTCTTTGAGGAGTTCTTCAAAGAAAATGGTATTGCCCATGATTTCTCTTGCCCTAGAACTCCACAGCAAAATGGAGTTGTAGAGCGAAAGAATAGGACTCTGCAAGAGATGGCCAGAACCATGATCAATGAGACAAATATGGCTAAGCACTTCTGGGCAGAAGCAATAAACACTGCATGTTATATTCAGAATAGAATCTCTATAAGACCTATTCTAAATAAGACTCCTTATGAATTGTGCAAGAACAGAAAGCCCAACATTTCATATTTTCATCCTTTTGGACGTGTGTGTTTTATTCTGAATACTAAAGATCATCTTGGTAAGTTTGATTCTAAGGCACAAAAATGTTTTCTTCTTGGATATTCTGAACGCTCTAAAGGCTACAGAGTATACAATACTGAAACATTGGTTGTAGAAGAATCAATCAATATCAGGTTTGATGATAAGCTTGGTCTTGAAAAACCAAAGCAGTTTGAGAATTTTGCAGATATAGATATTGACATATCAGAAGCTGTAGAACCAAGAAGTAAAGCTCCAGAAGCTGAAAGTCTCAGAAGCAATGGATCAGAAGATCAAGTTGCTGCATCTTTAGAGAATCTCAGGATTTCTAAAGAGCCAACAGTCAGAAGATCATCTAGACTCTCCTTAGCTCACTCAGAAGATGTGATTCTTGGAAAGAAAGATGATCCTATCAGAACTAGATCATTTCTAAAGAATGACAATTAGAAGCAGTGATCAGAATCAGAAGGTGTAAAGTCTATTCAGAACGACACAACTGTCATCAAGTAGTTTCTGATGGTGAACACGTGTCTGTACGGTTAGTAAAAAGCGTGAAGAATCTGATGGGACGCCATCCTAGGTAACTGTGTTAAATCATTTCTTTTACCACGTTCTCTCACCTAACGTCACTCATCCTTTAATGCAATTGATTTCTTTTGATTCTTTAACTGTTCATTCTCAAAAAAAAATTGCATTCTTTTTCAAATCTGTCTCTATAAATACATTTCAAATCATAACGTTTATCTTTTTCGCTCCCATTCTCTCTTTCTTCTTGCATGCATTTTTGCAACCTTTTCAGTCTCTTCTCAAACCCTAAGCGCAAACCCAGAAATTGTTCTTCTAAATTCTGTTCTGATTCAATGGCCGCTTCATCATCTCACAATGTTGGTTCATCTGTCCCTCTTCATCTTCAAGAAGAAGAAAATCAGCAAATCACTCCGGTTGTTGCATGCTCTATCCCTAAGAAGGATCTGGAAGTTATCTGTGAACTAATGGTAGACTTCGATAGTCTAGAAGAACATAACTTTTGTCTTAAGGAAGATATCATTTTTCAAGGGTGGGCCTCATTATTTTCTGAGTTTTGTGGACCAGTCTACCTAGATCTTGTAAAGGAATTTTGGGTGCATGCAGTTGTTGCTCCAAAATCCATCTAATCTTTCGTCCATGGGAAGTTCGTGGTCGTTACTGAGAACATCCTGAGAATGATGTTCGATCTGAGAAACCCTGAGGGTGCTTTTGAAATTGATCAAAGGGCTGATTGGGATGTTGTGTTGTCTACTCTCTACACAGATGTAAATAAGACAAAGCGTGTCAAGGACATGAGGGATCTTTATAAAATCTAGACCAAGATTCTTCTGGGCTGCTTTTATCACAGGAAAGGAACACATGCTGCAGATTTCGTCAACAATGAGCAGAAATACATTCTGTATTGCATTGCTACTCAGAAGAAGGTTGATGTTATCTACATAATCTTCAACCACCTATGGCATGCTGTGAAGGATTCCAGAAATGCTTTCAGAGTGAAGAACTGTACTATCATTCCTTTTGGAAGGATCATTACAAACCTTCTGGTTCACTCCAAGATTGTTGAGAACCTGGAAGCTGAAGGTACAATCAATGACCTTGTTGTCACCACTGGAAGTTGCTTGAATGCTCTCACCTTGAGAAAGATGAATGTCATTGATGCTGTTATCAAAACCCCTCAACCTCTTCCTGGAGCAAGAAGCAGAAGAGATCCTATTCTTGCTGACTTTGAACCCTTCTTCAGAAGTGAGGTACCAGGAGTCAGAACTAGGTACTTGAAGTCACTGGAAGAAGATGAAGGAGTAAAAGATTAAGAAAAAGGTGTTCCTGCTAAAGTAGGCCGCAAGAAAACTTCTACCTCTAGGGCTGCTGCCTCAGAAGATGTTTCAGAAGCTGCTCCTCAAGCTGCTGAAAAGAAGGAAAGAAGGACCAAAAGAAAATTTGATCATCCTTCTGATAATCAGGTGAAGGTAGTTCAGAATGTAGCGGTTGCTACTGCTAAAGAGGTTGTTCTAGAAGAAGTTATTGCTGAAGTTGTTCTGGTTGTTTCAATTGAATTTGAAAAGAATAAGAAGGAGGCTGCTGATAAGAAGAAGAAGAAGAAGTCGACTAATAATGTTGTTGAGAAGAAGAAGATCAAAAAAAGTAAGCTGATAATAAATGACTCCGATGAAGAAGAGGTTGTTCAAGAAGCTGTGAATCAGCAAGTAGAAGCTGTGAATCAGCAGGTAGAAATCTCGCAAGGACCAATAACTCAAGTAGTTGAAGGTCAGAATGTTGTTGAAAATGAGAAGGAAGCTCTGGAATCTGCCAGAAGGAGAGAAATCTCTCGTGGTAAAGCAAAGATTGTTGAAGAGCAGAAGAGTAAGAAGCAGAAGAAGCTTGAGGCTGTGTTCGAAGCTGTTCAAAAGGTATCCAAAGGTATACATCTCTCTGAACCTGATTCTATTCCTGCTTTACGTTCAGAAGTCGCACCAATAGCTTTACGTTCAGGACTCTCTTTGACTTTCTAAGGGAAAATCCTTCTGAGGAAGACCCAAGCTTGGTTATTCTAGAAGTTGTTGACCCACCAAAAGTTGAAGGTCCTTCTGCTCCTAGGAATCTTACTTCCATTCTTCAGGCTCTTGAGAATGGAGATTCTGAGGTTCCTGCTGCAGAGTATGGAGATGCTTCTATGGAAGAAGCAGGTGCTGAAGATCATGTTGCTGAAACAATTCCTGTTGAGGAAAATCCTGCAAATGATCTCACTATGGAAGCTGCGGATCAGAATGCCATCCCTCTGGAAAGAAGTTGTGAAGCTTCTTCTGATGAACCTTCTCGTCTTGCAAGGACTTTGGAAGTCATTCAGAAGAACCAGGATGAGCAGAGATCAATCAACGTTGAGTTTCGTGCTTTCATGGAAAGGCAGAATGAGAGCAACAATGGGATTCATGATATGCTGGCCAAGATCATGTCAAAGCTAGGGTCATCTTAGATTGAGTCTTAGATTGTTTTCTTTTGCTTTGCTGCATCTGTCTTTCTTTGCATTTTCCCTTGCCATTCCTCTTGTACTTCTGAACCTTTTTCTCTGTGCTTAATGAAAATTATCCTTTTCTTCTATGTGTTTGTCTTGTTTTTCATCTGAATCTTTTATGTTTTTGATGTTATGACAAAAAGGGGGAGAAAAATGTGATAAATGATCTGATTTATTTTATCAGTTGCTGGGAGAAAGGCTCCACATTTCTAACAGGACTTGCAAAGTTCTATGTCTTTGACTGTTGTCTTGCAGGAATTGAAGATCTTCTTTTAAAAGCTCAACATGAGAAGCAAAGAGATGAGGAAAAGCAATTCTATTAAGAATCAAGCTCATGGAAATTGAAGCAAGCTGAGTGCTATAAAGCTTCAAGATCAGAAACAAGAAGGAAGAATGTTATGATATTCTGATGATAGAATATACTTTCATTCTTACTCTTTATATGTTCTAATGCATGTTTTAAGTTACAAAATATGCTCTAAAACACTTTGTGTGTGTGCTCTGATACATAGTATAAAATTCTGAAACACATTCTATGATCTGATTCATTCATGTTGACTTTTGTCGTTTAGTTTGTTCTGTAACATTTCAGGATGTAGAGATGCTCTGATGATGCTCTGGTACATTTAACAATGTTCTGATACAATCTAGCATGCAATGACTCAAGAAGAAATTCAAGCTCTGAAGTTGTCCAATGGAAGCAAGAATCAGAAGCTATGAATATTCTGAAGATCTAGGAAATTCAAGTTCTGAAGTTGTCCTATCGAAGCAAGAATCAGAAGCTGTGAATGTTCTGAAGATCTAAGCATATGTGAACGTCTCTACTGAAATACTCAGGGAAGTCTTTTATTTATAAAAATTCTTCTAGTATTTATTTCAGGGGGAGATTATTTATCTCAAGGGGAGATTGTTAATCTCAGGGGGAGACATATTCACACATTGTCTATATGCTCATGCTATAGCTGTGTAATTGTCCTTAGCCGTCTGTCTTTTCTGATCGCAAATTCATATCATTTATGTATGTTTTTGTCATCATCAAAAAGGGGGAGATTGTTAGAACAAGATTTGTTCTGATCAATATTCTTAGTTTTGATGATAACAAGTATATGAATTTTGTACGAGATAATGTGGTACTTTAATACTATGCAATTTCCGTTTCAGGAATTATATAAAGAGTATGCACAAAATCAGCGCAAGAAGCACTGACTCAGAAGGTTCAGCATGCAACATCAGAACATGGTCTGGCAAGACATCAGAAGATGGTCAAGCAGAATCAGAACATGGGTCTATGGAAGCATCAGGAGAACTTGAGATCAGAAGTAGAAGCACTGAAGTTCTCATGGTATCACGCTCAGAAGCTCTTCAAGGTCAGAAGACAAGAAGATGCTCTGCACCAAGCTGTTTGACTCTGATGATATTCAAACGTTGTTTACACAAACATCAGATCAAAAGCAAATACTAGACTGGCAGGCTACGCTGACTGACAAAAGGAACGTTAGAAGATATTAAAGGCAACGTTAGTAGACATAACGGAAACAAGGCTCGAGGTAGTTGACAAAAGAGTGAAACACTAAATACAATGTACGGATTACGCAAAGCATTAAATGCTCCCAACGGTCATCTTCTCAAGCGCCCATATATATGAAGTTCTGATGAGAAGCAAGGTTAACGAAGTTACGCACTCTGAACCAAACTTGCACAAATGTTGTTCCAATCAAAAGCTCTCAAACTTCATCATCAAGCTCACTACATTGCTGTTGTAATATCTTAGTGAGATTTAAGCTTAAACTTAAGAGAAAATCATAGTTGTGATAATAGCTTTATAAGAAGCATTGTAACTCTTAAAAGAATTTGTTTACATTAATTTGTAAGTTCTAGAGTGATCAGGTTGTTGATCAGTATACTCTAGCAAGTCTTAGAAGTTGTCTAAGAAGTTTGTTCCTAGAGTGATAAGGTTGTGATCAGGATACTCTAGAAGACTTAGAGTGTTTCTAAGTGGAAAACCATTGTAATCAAGTGTGATTAGTGGATTAAATCCTCAGGTGAGGTAAATCACTCCAAGGGGTGGACTGGAGTAGTTTAGTTAACAACGAACCAGGATAAAAATCATTGTGCAAATTGTTTTTATCTTACAAGTTTTTAAAGCTACACTTATTCAAACCCCCCCTTTCTAAGTGTTTTTCTATCCTTCACGGTTGCCGGCGAAAACTGTTGTTGTTAGAATAGAGTCGAGGTGAGAAATCCATCAAGGTACTTGGTTTCAAAGGTGAGAAATTCTCTTTTAATGTGATTCTATTTTGCTAACATTGAAAGTTTTTTCTATACTTAGCTTCATCAGACGCGCGAATTCGTTGGACAGGCTGTTGAAATCTGTCACGGAAGTTTGAATTCTCAACCGCTCTTTGTTGCAAGTTTGAAATGGTGAATAATTGATATTTATTTGTGGATAAATGATTCTCGACTGTTCTCTGTTGTAAGTTTGAATTCTTAGGTGGACAAATCAATCAAGGAACAACACTTCACAAATCAGAAATTCATAGAAGCAGTAAGTAAACATTGAGGTTCATAAAATTGTATTTTGTTTTCCATTTTGATACATATAATATATAATTATGCTTTTGTTTTTGTATTTTGATTGTGTAATTCTAAGAGTTCTTCCATTATTTGATGGTGGTAAATGTTGTAGGCATGTTGTAATTGTTTATGGTCCAGATGGTGTGCTTTTCGGCAACGGCACCAGAGATCCATCTGCAGTTCCTTATGTTGTTGAAACCGTGAAGAATATTATCGGAAAGGTGTATGTTTTAGGAAGTACAAGCTACATGATGTTGCTGGTGATGGTAAGCGGTTGTATCTATGATAAGGTTCAAAAACTCATGTGTGGGGAACTCTGCGGCTTGGTTCAAGTATAATTTACTTCCAAGTTGCTGGTTCTAAATCAGCCCATGTTGTAAGGATTAATAACAAAAATCCAGTTTATTGATATATACAAACACCGATGAATGTGATGAATCTAACAAGATAATTCATCTTCACATCTATAAACTAAAGATAATTTATATTCACATCCTCTAATTACTGTAACAGGATTAATAGAATCAGCATATGAGAGGAGGCTTTTGTCTAAAAGAAAAAGAAATGCAAACTCAACTAATGGAATACATGAACCCCGCTGTCCTGCGTCGAAAGTGCAGAAAAGGAAGACACATTCTATTTTTTAGAACATTTTTTGTTGGCTCATTCAATAAAGAGGGATGCAACATTGTCCCAACATAAAATTCTTTGGAAGCTTGGCAACATTCGAGTGTGATGGATTTTTAGGGCTTTGATATAGTAATCGGCTTCTTGGTCCATTTTCCCATGATTGACAAAAACACTTCCAAGATTGTTCAAGGCCTGGTAGATTAAATGCAACAAAATAATACCAAAACTCTTAAGTTAATACAAAATTAGTGTTACCTAGAGCCTACACATCATAACTCCTAACATCACATAATCAGAACTTTCACAAAGTTACATAATCAGAACTCCTAGGGAAAATCATCGTTTCATTTTACAAATGTAAGTTAATACTTAACTTGTGTGTGGTCACTGGTTGTTGATTAGTGAAATGTTTCTAAAAGTGGTACAATAGAAAAACCGTACCTGACCTCTGCGCAGATTATCAGAAGGGTACCTCAATACAAATTCAAGAAGTTAAATGACAGTTGAAGAACATATTGAACCGAGACCAGAGTCGGCCAATGCATATTCCTTGAGGAAAAAGGCCTCAAAAGACCTTTTAATACAAATAGACTCTTCAGCTTTTTGAAGCCCTTCCTCATAATGACTAGTATCATACAAGATCCACCCCTCATATACAAGTCGTTCATGTTCACTTGATGCATGTTGCCAAGCTAACTGTAAACTCCGTATAGAGCATATAAACTAGGCAACCTGTTATGGAGTTTCAATCTTGTCCCTCCTGCTGGGAATCATGTCAAAGCCACCCTGCCTACCAAACTTATTCCTGTGAGTCGTCACAATATCATAATTTCTAGAAGAAGAAAGAGATTGTTACATTAGAACATTTGAAAACATATATATGTAAATAAGGAAGAAATAGAAGGCACGTCAAATGTATTAATCATCCCTAATGTTTCATACTCAAACACCTACATCATATCCTAAGGAAGTTCCCAAAGTGGCACTGAGATTTAGGCACTCGAAGTGGGGCGTTTGAAATTTTTAAAACTCCAATGCTTGGCAGAATTTTCTATGCATGCAATTGCGGTTGCGAGGGGTGGAATTCATATACGTTTTTGTGTAGGTTACAAACAGCTTTTCCTTAAAAGTTCAACAAGAAAATTGTTCTATCGCAAGCAAGCTTTATCGTGAAACTAAAAGATAAACATTTGAGAATTTGGTTAGTAAGTTAAGAGTTATAAAGTGTGCCTTTTGAATTATGAGTGTGACAAAGTTGGCCCAGCTGGTGCTGCAGCATGAAGTCAGTAGGGATTGAGTCTCTTCGAGGTCATTATTCTAGGAATTCTTCAACATCATTTTCGTTCTAACAAACTTCCCCGTCGTGTTGACTATAAATTTGAACCAAGAGACAGCCTATTGAGAAATTTATACGCACTTGAAGTTAGCTTCGTGAACCTAAGTCACATCGAACTGGCATGATGTTTTAAACCGAGCTCAACAACAAAAAGAACTCAATCGAATTCCAAACCTACATACATCTAAACCAATACATCACCATATATGTCCAACATTCATTCTTGTAGCCATAACCTTGATTCGGCATTGCATACCCTGATTAAACATTTGAAACCTACATCACAAAACAAATAACCATTAACACTTTCACCAAATAACTTCTTCAAATAGTTACAAGCATCCTAACATTTACTAACAGGTTTTAATTACTAATAGAACAAATTATTTATTTTAAAGCTGATATACTAATAGTTTTTAACTAATTGTTTTAACACTAACAAAGTTCAATTTCACTAATCTAGCCAAGTCCTACTAACAATTACAGTTTTAATACTTCCAATTAACACATACTAACAATCCAAGTTTCAGCTTTAACGTAGCTAACTGAATCATAACTTACAGTTAACAATTTCTCTAACTGTCAAATAACAACCTAACAATTTCTAGTCTTAACAAATAAAAAGGGTAATGTAGAATACTAACCACCCAACCCAAACTGTGATGTTTTATAAGCCATGCCATCTAAAGTATCTTACCATCTAAAGTATCTTACAGTGTAATCTGCTCCCTAGTTAAATATCACCATATATGGATTTGTTCGTGTAGAAAATATCACCATATATTTTTTTCCTCGTGATTCTTTTTCTATATTCTTTTAAAATATTGATTATAGGGAAGATTTAAGGTCTAATGAGGAGTGTAATACGGTGAACTGACTTTTTATCGATCGAAATGTCGCGGATAGCAAGAGTCGCCACCGACTTTTATTTTATCCAAACAAATTCAGAAAGGCTAAAAGAAACAGAAAAAACCTTTTAAAGAAATCTAAGTTCGGGGGGTAATTTATGCAAAGGGAAGGTGTAAGGCACCCTTTGCATCCATGGTTTTCCATGGGCTCTTAATTGCTTTGCTTGCTCGTTTTCAGAAAATGTAGATGAAAGAAGAAAAAATGGACTTTAGCTCGTAAAATGAGCGTAGCCAGTTTTTTGAAGAATTGTGAGAAAGAATATGAAAATTGAGCATTGCAAGGCAATTAGGGGCAATTACCTTAAACTCAGATGATAGGTCTCTTTTTAGCCTTTCAGAATGAAAGGGTCTATCCTTGCCATAAGAGGGCAGGAAGCCTTTCGTTTGGAGGTAGAAGGGTCATCGAATTATCATTCGCTCAAAGACTGACCCATGCCATAGAGAGGCAGGTAGTCTAAGAGGAAGGATCAGAATAGCCTTTCGTAGGCAACCAGAAGATACCTCAGCCTTTTCCGTAGGCAACTTTCGAGGGTCGAGGTCATGTTAGTGTATCGAAGGCAGCATCATTAGGGACCATGACCTTTAATCGAGGCAACATGGCTGAGGTATCCTCGTATTCGAGGGACTGGCTATTCTGCACAAAATACAAGGCAACAAGGCAACAGGCAACAAGGCAACAGGCAACAAGGCAACAGAGGGGTTACCCAAAAGCGTGCGTGTGTGCACCAATCATGTGATCATATTCAAATATATTATCTTGTAAATTTAGTGATTCTATGTTCAATTCAAAAGTTACACTCCCTAGGATTACTAACCACACATTTAAATGATATAATCAAAACAGATATGGGGGAGGGAAATTGTAACCAGCGGATCCCTTAATAGGGTTTGACATAAGTAATAATTAAGATTAAAGCTAAGGGTTACCGATATTCGAGGCTTTGGCAATTGGCAAACCCTGAAAAATTGAAAAAAGGAAAAAATACGAAGGGGTGAGTGTATGGCTAATTCATTGATCAAAAGGACGAAAGTAATTTAATTGAAATTAAAAGGCAAAATAATTAAATTAAATTGAAGGCAGAAGTAAATATAGAATCAGGAACTTAGCTTCGTGATGGGCATGGCGCGTAGTCGGAGAAACCCTGTTGCTAACCCTGAAGCTACACAAAGAAAAGAGAAAACATTTTAGTGTAGGCGTGATCTTCGTAAATATTAAACTGAATGAAAACTGAATTGAATAACAATCGGATTTAATTAATTATTGGTCTTCGACCTAACTAATTAAATCGATTAAAAATACGGATTTGTAAAAGGTCAAAAATATTTTTTAATTGATTAATCAAAATTAAATTATGAATTAAAACAATTTTAATAATTTTGAACTATTTTAAAACAAATAAAATAAAATCGAATAATCGATGACAAAGTAAAATAAAATAATAATAAAAAAAATGATTAAGATAAAAAAGGTTTTTTAGAATTTTTGTAGAAAAAGGAAATTTTTATATAATATATATATTAAATAAAGTTATGTAATTAAAAAGAAAAGAAAATTGGAAACTTAGCTTGTGATTGGGTATGGCTGCGTCTTGATTGCACACCATAGACAAGCGTCTCCTGAGCCCTTGGATTGGTCCTCTTGTGAATCTGGCGATGCACGTTTGGGATGCATGGTAGTCACTCAGAGGCGTGTTACATGGAATCTGCGTATGAAGGTTATCAAAGAAAATAAAGAAAAACGAGTGTCTGCACTGAGGATCGACCCCAGGTCTTTCGCGTTGCCAAGAACGCTCCTTGCCATCTGTGCCACCTCTGTTATGCTGTTTAATAGATCAATTGATAAAGTAATATATATAATAAATAATTAAAACGAAAATAAAAAAAAAAGAAAGAAGCGCGCCTTCGTTCCTTCCTTCTTCGTGTGAAAACGTTTCTGCAGAATGGGCATTTTGGCCACGGTTTCTCATGTGTGGCCATAACCTTCATCCTTCTAACCTGCAAATCACCATCAAATAACACAAACAAATAACCCAGATCATGTGTAAACAATATCACGAATTCAACGGAGTTATTAATTTGGCCTGATTTCGCCTGAAACAAAAACCCCTTATTTGGAACCTTCATGACCTAACAATGGTGAATGGTTGTTTCTGTACTTAAACTCGAATTAAATCATTCCAATACATTGCAAACATTGTTACTAACATGAATATGTACTCAAAATATGTTTATAATGAGTGAATGAATGAACTCGGTTTTGAACAAAAAAAAAAACGCAAACCGTGAACGCAGCCGAGATGTTCCTGCGTGTTTCAGTTGATTGTGATGGTCTCTATAGATTCAAAAAACAACGAGGAGATGTCTTGATCCTTAGAACAGGTTGAATCGCCTTAACCTTCTGATTGCAATTCCACTTTCTCTCACGCTTTTTCCTTCGGTTAGCGTTTTGGTGCCGTCAAAAAAATCCCCTCTATGCTGCCACCGTTTTTGTTTTTATAAGGGATCAATTTAGGCCAGAAAAATCGGAGACAAATCAAAGAGATTTGATTGGAAATATTTCCTTTGATTCTTCTATCAAATATTTCTTGTTTGGATTGAATCTATTTTCCACATATAATTTTGGTATAGATTTTATTTGGGAAAAAAGATTCACACGACTTGCAACCCATATTTGGATAGCCAATGTCACTTAAGTCCAAGCCCATATGTCTATTTCATAATTTATCTAATTTATCTTTGAATTTCTATGAATAAAAAATCAAAATAAATTAGTAAAAGAGGAAATAAAATCATGATGGATTATAAGGTCATGGCATGCTTAGAACCTAAATGATGGGCCCATAAGTCAAAAATGCAACCTTTTTTATATTGACTTTTATGTGTCTCTTGAAAATCAACTAACTTGTACAAGTCGTATTCTCTTCAATTTTTATCGCATGGAGATGATTTTGTGCTTTGGAGAAGAGTGAACTTGTACTGTCTTGAGCAATTATAAGTCAAGTGAGCGAAAATATCTTGGAATATGACGGGCAAATTTTGGGGTATGACAGCTGCCCCTGTTCAATTTTCTTATATCTGAAGATGTAGAGTGGTTTATGCGCCAGTCGGAATCTGAAGGTAGAAGGTGATTGAACACTAGAATACCAAGAAATTTGCCCTAGCCGAGGTAGGGACTTTTGTCGGAGATGGGCTTTAAGGATGCCATCCAGTAGTTGTTGGAGTATTGATTGTTGCGAGGCGTTTGTTTTTTTTTTTTAGTTTTTGAATGTTGAGGAACCGTCTGAGGTATCGACTCAAGTCTGAACTGGATTATTTAAGGAACCGTCAAAGGTATCGACTTAAATATTCGGAGCATATCATTAAGGCACCGTCAAAGGTATCGACTTAGATATGAAGGTGGATCATTAAAGAACCGTCAAAGGTATCGACTTAACTTCCAAAGGTAGATCGTTAAGGAACCGTCAAAGGTATCGACTTAATATTCGAAGCATATCATTGAGGCACCGTCAAAGGTATCGACTCAGATATGAGGGTAGATTGTATAAGGAACCGTCAAAGGTATCGACTTACATTTGAAGTAGGTCGTTAAGGAACCGTCAAAGGTGTCGACTTAACTCTGCATTGGATTATTAAGGAACCGTCAAAGGTATCGACTTAATTCTGGAAGGTTGTTAAGGAACCGTCAAAGGTGTCGACTTAACTCTGGAGATAGATCATTAAGGAACCGTCAAAGGTATCGACTTAATAGATTGTTAAGGAACCGTCAAAGGTATCGACTTAACTCTGAAGATAGATCATTAAGGAACCGTCAAAGGTATCGACTTAATTCTTGAAAGTAGAGACAGTAATATCCTGAAAAGTAAAGGTTAGTTTTCTTATGTCATGATGCATGTGTTATGTAATGAGTCTCTCAAAATAAATGAGAAATTTTGTATGTCATGCATGAATTTATTATGAAGTTATGTATGCAATGCATGAATATGTTTGTCATATGGTATGTGATTATGATCCATGTTGTTTTAGTCGAAAAAATAAATCTCCATGTCTTCGTGATTTTGATATCTGATTTCGTCTTGAAGATGCTCAGCTGGGGATTTATGGTTTCTGCTTGGGGATGATCAGTAGTTTGATGTACCCTGATTTAGGGATATTAATAAATCATGTTGGAGAAGAGCAACTTGTTGGAGAAATAATAGTGTCGAAGATGTAAACTCTGTTGGGGAGTCATGTCTTTGTCGGGACGAGCACATTTGAAGATATCTTCTTAATGATTACCCTGAGGGGATATGATCTTCTCGCTCTGTAGGGAGATGTGGGTGTCTTGAAAGTTGCCCCCAGTATCATAGTTATTTACTACTCGATTCAGGACACGCTACTGAGTATTGATCGAAATGTTGAACTGGACTTGCATAGATTTGCCCCAGTTAACATGAACTTTGGAAAGATTCGCCTCATGAGGTCTTTGTGAGATGTACACTATGGGCGATACGCCCCCAGTAATCATAGGCTCAAGACAGTGTCCCATGTTGATTGGGGAGTAGCTTTAGATATACTTGGATGTATGCCCCTGATTGTTCGAGCATCCATGAGAGATTCTCGGAATCTTGACTTGATTGCCCCAGATTGATCGGGAAATAGTATGAAATCCACTTGGGATATATGCCTTCGACTGTTTGTCATTTGAGAGATTCTTGGAATCTTGACTTGATTGCCCCAGATTGATTGGGCAAAACGTGCCATGTCCCTTGTATACGTAGGAGACATTGCTTCTTTGGTGTAATCTTTGTTTGTCGGGATAACTTTCAGTCATTAGCCATACCCTGTGCAAATTTATTCTGACGCTAACATTTGAAATTATGTAGCAGAATATGTTTAATAATGAATTCATGGGATGCAATGCATACGTTTGTCTTGAGTTTTTGAAAAACATTAAAACTGGAGATGTAAAATCATGATATTTATAAAACATGATGTTTGTAAAGAACAGGATATCAACTTAACATTTGTAGTAAACCTTAAGGAGTCGGGATACCTTTTTGGTGACAGTATGCTTTCGAACTAACCATGCTTCAATTAGGACTTTCAAGGGTTGTAACGTGGCTTGGTTCACGGTTTAAGAAACAAAGGATAAAGGCTCAAAATTTGATTGTACCCACCCCTCTTCGTGATGATCTTCTGTCCTAAGCTCAGTTGATTCAACTTATGCATTCCAGTTCCAAGGGACTTTTTGGATTTGCACCTTTGATAATGATGATGGTTCGCAAGCAGAGAGAACTTTTGAGATGGCAGTCACTTCTTCCTTTTGGTAATCACAACATTGTGTTGTTCAGGAATTTACTGACTTCTCTTCTTTTCATTTTTTTTTTATATATCCCTAACTTTTGCCTGAGTTGTCTTTTTTGAACTTACAGTCAGCGGGATGCCTTGATTTTTTGCCTAAGTCATCTTTTGATTTTTTTTGACTTAGCAGGCTTTTCTTTGTATATATGTTTTTTCCATTTTTTTTCTTTTTTGAAAGGTATTGACTGCCTTACTTATGATTGATGAACCATCATTGCTTTTGATTGACATCTCCAATACTTCTTTGAGGTGTGCGGATGAACGCTTGTGATTGAAACCTTTGTTAAAAGGTGTACTGAATGATTCTCTTAAAATAGAATGCACGGCCGAATTAACTGAGAACTACCCTGCCCCAGGTTATGATCAAGGGTTTTAATTAGTACAAGAAAGAAACTTCTACTTCTTAGGTTCAAAGGGGTTGACAAGGGATTATCATCCTTATATCTCCACTGTTTAGGAATTGAAACAATGCCTGTACATCGTCAACATAGTCCGTTCAAAAGCATACTGTATGAGGTTGCGGTATCGTTTTCGTCATCCTCCCTTAAAAGGCTTACAGCTTAGCAGGAGTTGAATATCACAAAACATATGCAGAGTAAAGACATAATTAAAATGAGTGATAACGAAATAATTTATTCAAGACGAACATATGCAATGCACTGATGATAATTATTAAAGCAGATAATGTCTATCATAAGTCGAATGTTTAAACAAACAAAATAGAAATTGCAAATGAAAGTAGATCTAATGATCCAAAAGTTCGTCCGTTTAGACGTCAATTAGTCTTGTCATGACTGGGCATAGGAGCGGTAATCACCACAGGGGTTTCAGGAGGGTTGGATTTGATTTCTCCGTCATTGATCAGATCTTGAATCTTATTCTTTAATGTCCAGCAATTGTTTGTGTAATGTCCAAGAATGTTGGAATGGTACGCGCACCTCGCATTGGGCTTATAGTCAGGAATGTAGGTGTTGGAATTAGTTGGCTCGATTGCCCTGAGCATCTGGATCATATGAGTGAATTGATTGTTGTGACTCAGTTGTCGTGATTCCATTATCGTGACTCAGTTGTCATGATTCCATTATCGTGACTCAGTTGTCGTGATTTTGTTATCGTGATTCCATTATCGTGACTCAGTTGTCGGGACTTTGTTGTCATGATTCCATTATCGTGACTCAGTTGTCGTGATTCCATTATCGTGACTCAGTTGTCGTGACTTTGTTGTCGTGACACAGTTGTCGTGACTTCATTGTCGCGGTCTTTTCTGATTTGAGTGTCATGATTAAATCTTTAATCACACGCTTCAACGGTCTACCATCCTTTACACCATAACCAGGATTGTTCGAATAATAAGCGCATCTCGCATTGTAATTGTACCCCAAGAATAGGGGTGCCTTCAATTCTTCTTGCCCCTTGGGTGAGTTCAGAATCAAAGTCTGGGATCGAGTATTCCGAGCCTGGAGGTGTTTGACTGATTGCTCGAAATCCATTTATGCTGAAGTAAACAACAAGAAAGGATGAGATACCTATTGTGAGAAACCTGTTGTGAGAAACCTGTTATGCGATGTTATGAATGCAAATGCAATATTTTCAAGGATCTATAGGAATTTAGTTAGCAACATTAAAATGGTTTGGTCGCGTCTTTGTTTGAAGAATTATGGTTTTTGGATGTTCTTCTTTGAGAATCAAGCTCACCATATCTAGTGGGTCATCGCCTCTGATTCTGGATATCTCTGAATTTGAAGGTACATGGCTAGAGGAAAATAAATCCTCTTGCCCCTTGATAGGTACTGAGCCTTTGAATTGGAAGGCATAAGGCCAAAGGAAAATAAATCCTTTTGGCCCTTGATAGGTGCAGTGTCTTTGATTTGGAAGACAAACGGCCAGAGGAAAGTAAATCCTCCTGCCCCTAGATAGGAATTCCGTCCTTGATAAGAGCACATGAAATTGTGCGCCCTAAATCCCTAAGATCCTTGAAAGGGTTAGTTAAATCATGTTATGCTTATGATGTCATGATGTTATGCGAATGCAGTTCATTAGGCAAAGCGTGAGACAGTAAGGGCGAACAAGTCCTTTTAACAAAACCTGCAAGGAAACGAAGGTTAGTAGCAAACGCAGGCAAGTCACGCAAGTCACACAAGTCACACAATTTTTGGCTGGAGTCTGATCAGGTGTCTTTCCCCAGGGTATTTCTATGGATAAAGAGATTTCAGCAACGGGTTCTACCAAGTGACCCAGAATTGTCAGCCCCCTCTAAAGCACCCTCGAACATGGTACATGCATACCACGCAATGATACTTTAGGAAGAAACCTATCTGAGCTGTAGTATCGGGTAGCGACCATAACTTGGCATGCACCAAGAATAGCCCCCCCACTACGTTCCTAAAAGTTAAGATGGGTTAAAGGTGACTAAAGGTCCTTGAGCTCCGACGCACCCAAAGATACATGCATAAACCTCTCTCATGCAAAAGAGGTACACAATAACCAGTGGAGGCCTAACTCAAGTGCGAACTTCATTTTGACCAACCCCAAGCATGCACAAGGGGGGTCTCCATGACTATGCCGCTCCTAATCTTAAGTGTTCTTGAATCCGGGAATAGGATTCGTCCTTCAATTTTCCCAAAACAGCCCTGAAAAATAAAACAAGCAAAGCAAGCAATAGAAAACATTTAAGTGATTCCTAAACTTTTAAGGTAACCCCTCTTTTATCGAAAAATCCCCAGCAGAGTCGCCAGTTCTGTAATACGGTGAACTGACTTTTTATCGATCGAAATGTCGCGGATAGCAAGAGTCGCCACCGACTTTTATTTTATCCAAACAAATTCAGAAAGGCTAAAAGAAACAGAAAAAACCTTTTAAAGAAATCTAAGTTCGGGGGGTAATTTATGCAAAGGGAAGGTGTAAGGCACCCTTTGCATCCATGGTTTTCCATGGGCTCTTAATTGCTTTGCTTGCTCGTTTTCAGAAAATGTAGATGAAAGAAGAAAAAATGGACTTTAGCTCGTAAAATGAGCGTAGCCAGTTTTTTGAAGAATTGTGAGAAAGAATATGAAAATTGAGCATTGCAAGGCAATTAGGGGCAATTACCTTAAACTCAGATGATAGGTCTCTTTTTAGCCTTTCAGAATGAAAGGGTCTATCCTTGCCATAAGAGGGCAGGAAGCCTTTCGTTTGGAGGTAGAAGGGTCATCGAATTATCATTCGCTCAAAGACTGACCCATGCCATAGAGAGGCAGGTAGTCTAAGAGGAAGGATCAGAATAGCCTTTCGTAGGCAACCAGAAGATACCTCAGCCTTTTCCGTAGGCAACTTTCGAGGGTCGAGGTCATGTTAGTGTATCGAAGGCAGCATCATTAGGGACCATGACCTTTAATCGAGGCAACATGGCTGAGGTATCCTCGTATTCGAGGGACTGGCTATTCTGCACAAAATACAAGGCAACAAGGCAACAGGCAACAAGGCAACAGGCAACAAGGCAACAGAGGGGTTACCCAAAAGCGTGCGTGTGTGCACCAATCATGTGATCATATTCAAATATATTATCTTGTAAATTTAGTGATTCTATGTTCAATTCAAAAGTTACACTCCCTAGGATTACTAACCACACATTTAAATGATATAATCAAAACAGATATGGGGGAGGGAAATTGTAACCAGCGGATCCCTTAATAGGGTTTGACATAAGTAATAATTAAGATTAAAGCTAAGGGTTACCGATATTCGAGGCTTTGGCAATTGGCAAACCCTGAAAAATTGAAAAAAGGAAAAAATACGAAGGGGTGAGTGTATGGCTAATTCATTGATCAAAAGGACGAAAGTAATTTAATTGAAATTAAAAGGCAAAATAATTAAATTAAATTGAAGGCAGAAGTAAATATAGAATCAGGAACTTAGCTTCGTGATGGGCATGGCGCGTAGTCGGAGAAACCCTGTTGCTAACCCTGAAGCTACACAAAGAAAAGAGAAAACATTTTAGTGTAGGCGTGATCTTCGTAAATATTAAACTGAATGAAAACTGAATTGAATAACAATCGGATTTAATTAATTATTGGTCTTCGACCTAACTAATTAAATCGATTAAAAATACGGATTTGTAAAAGGTCAAAAATATTTTTTAATTGATTAATCAAAATTAAATTATGAATTAAAACAATTTTAATAATTTTGAACTATTTTAAAACAAATAAAATAAAATCGAATAATCGATGACAAAGTAAAATAAAATAATAATAAAAAAAATGATTAAGATAAAAAAGGTTTTTTAGAATTTTTGTAGAAAAAGGAAATTTTTATATAATATATATATTAAATAAAGTTATGTAATTAAAAAGAAAAGAAAATTGGAAACTTAGCTTGTGATTGGGTATGGCTGCGTCTTGATTGCACACCATAGACAAGCGTCTCCTGAGCCCTTGGATTGGTCCTCTTGTGAATCTGGCGATGCACGTTTGGGATGCATGGTAGTCACTCAGAGGCGTGTTACATGGAATCTGCGTATGAAGGTTATCAAAGAAAATAAAGAAAAACGAGTGTCTGCACTGAGGATCGACCCCAGGTCTTTCGCGTTGCCAAGAACGCTCCTTGCCATCTGTGCCACCTCTGTTATGCTGTTTAATAGATCAATTGATAAAGTAATATATATAATAAATAATTAAAACGAAAATAAAAAAAAAAGAAAGAAGCGCGCCTTCGTTCCTTCCTTCTTCGTGTGAAAACGTTTCTGCAGAATGGGCATTTTGGCCACGGTTTCTCATGTGTGGCCATAACCTTCATCCTTCTAACCTGCAAATCACCATCAAATAACACAAACAAATAACCCAGATCATGTGTAAACAATATCACGAATTCAACGGAGTTATTAATTTGGCCTGATTTCGCCTGAAACAAAAACCCCTTATTTGGAACCTTCATGACCTAACAATGGTGAATGGTTGTTTCTGTACTTAAACTCGAATTAAATCATTCCAATACATTGCAAACATTGTTACTAACATGAATATGTACTCAAAATATGTTTATAATGAGTGAATGAATGAACTCGGTTTTGAACAAAAAAAAAAAACGCAAACCGTGAACGCAGCCGAGATGTTCCTGCGTGTTTCAGTTGATTGTGATGGTCTCTATAGATTCAAAAAACAACGAGGAGATGTCTTGATCCTTAGAACAGGTTGAATCGCCTTAACCTTCTGATTGCAATTCCACTTTCTCTCACGCTTTTTCCTTCGGTTAGCGTTTTGGTGCCGTCAAAAAAATCCCCTCTATGCTGCCACCGTTTTTGTTTTTATAAGGGATCAATTTAGGCCAGAAAAATCGGAGACAAATCAAAGAGATTTGATTGGAAATATTTCCTTTGATTCTTCTATCAAATATTTCTTGTTTGGATTGAATCTATTTTCCACATATAATTTTGGTATAGATTTTATTTGGGAAAAAAGATTCACACGACTTGCAACCCATATTTGGATAGCCAATGTCACTTAAGTCCAAGCCCATATGTCTATTTCATAATTTATCTAATTTATCTTTGAATTTCTATGAATAAAAAATCAAAATAAATTAGTAAAAGAGGAAATAAAATCATGATGGATTATAAGGTCATGGCATGCTTAGAACCTAAATGATGGGCCCATAAGTCAAAAATGCAACCTTTTTTATATTGACTTTTATGTGTCTCTTGAAAATCAACTAACTTGTACAAGTCGTATTCTCTTCAATTTTTATCGCATGGAGATGATTTTGTGCTTTGGAGAAGAGTGAACTTGTACTGTCTTGAGCAATTATAAGTCAAGTGAGCGAAAATATCTTGGAATATGACGGGCAAATTTTGGGGTATGACAAGGAGGGTAATAGTTAAGCAAGTAAACTTCATCTCATTCTTCATGATCAATCAAGCAACTTTAACTTTCATCAAAGTGTACTATTCTTCTTCTTTCATTTTCTCCCCCTTTTTGTTATTATCAAAAAGCGTTTAAGAGTGTATAATTAGACTTTAGAAATAAATTTAAACAACTGATTTATTACTCAAAGATCTAATCTAATCTTTCTCTTTTCTCCCCCTGGGATATATACTCTCCCCCTGAGCTAGATACCCTTATGAATTACTCTCTAGTTTAAGGCTCCCCCTGAATTAGGTAATCCAATTTGTTTCTAATTCAGTTACACCTAATTTCTAACAATCTTCTCCTGACATGGATACTTCTGATATATATATAGTTTAAAAGAGTATTTAGGCATCTTAACAGAACATGTTTTGTTTTCAGAATTTATCTTTTGATTTCACTTTTATATGTTTATTAGAGTTTATACATTTTGGCAAGGAACGTAAAAATAGAAGGTTTAAGCAGAACACAGATTTTCACTAAAGATTAACACATATAATTAAGGGCTACATATAATGATTCACATTCTTCTTCCAGGAGAATGTCTTCATTGTCCTCAAATTCCGCATTCCGGATAATCTGAACTAATTCAGCGGATACAAACAGAGTGGATAGAATTCTTCCGTAAGGAATATGAAAGCTATGGCCACATCCAAAAGCAGTGAGAGATTCTTTAAGATGACAGAATATAATCTTTAGGAGATGCAGTTGTTGACCATTTTCGAGTTTATAGATGAGAAAGCGGTCTCTATTTGATAGGATTTGGTGAAAGTTCCCTCTAGGAGTTATGTTGGACAAGATAAATCTAAACAGTACTTGTCTGAAATGAGTTAGACGTTCCACATTATTGGCGATGCGTCTGTTATTTCTGCTCATAGTGTGGTTAGCATTCCAACGATCAAACAATCCGAGGCTAGTTGCAGAGGGGTTGGGAATATATCCTATGGTTTCAACAATGGATTCTTCCGTGATGATAAACGGAATACCATAGATTTTGGCAGAGATGCTGCAGTGATCTTCGCAGATGGATGCTTCCACCCAGAAGGTCTTTACGAGGTTTGTGAAAACCGGTCCACGAAGGAGAACAACGTAATCAATCCATCCTTGCCTCTCTAGAAGACTCATAAAGTGATCATTTCTCTCAGCTAATCCTATCTATTGTTCTTTGATGATGGTAAGGCTCGGTTGAAAATCCATTGAGGATGAATTTTTATCGTGCTGATAAGAAGGTAAGTTTAAGGAGGAAAGAAGGATGAGTGATGAGAATCCTGGGGGGTTTTATAGACTTTTACTTAAAAAGGATAGAAATGATGAGTTAAGGCTTTATTAAATGATTTTGACCATTTGAAGAGAGTCACGAGATATGAAACATTTTCCTAGAATTTTTGTCTGGGAAGCTTGACCACCTGTTCCTTTTTTAGGAAGATTTTGATATCATGCGCTTCAGGGTAAATTATGCTTTTAAGAGTCAGAATGTCTTATTTCCTAAGGTAATGAAAATGCAAACAATTTTATTTAAGAAACAAAAACATACATGCAGCTAGATTTAATTAGATCCTAAAGAAGCTGCCCTTCGTCCATAATAACATATTTTCAGGTTGGGTTTCTGTTTCAAATTCTTCTATTATATCTTTAATGAGATTTAGAATATCTTCTCGAATGAAGATTTCTGACAGGATTGTTCCAAAAGGAATGGAGGACATTGCGCGATTTCTAGAGACGGAGATTGAATTCCATAGATGACTAAACATGGTTTGAGGTAAATTAATGCGGATGTTATTCATCAAAAAATAGATAAAGACTTGGTCTCCATAGGTTAGGACATTTTGGTTTTCTTTTCTGGGGAGGAAATTTGAGACGACAAGTTTGAACCAGGTTTTTGGAATAGGCAAGAGACTTTTGGGATCAGTTAGGTTATAACCTAGTGAAACATCATGAAGAGATTTCAACTTCTCAGGATCGATGAATTGAGTTTCAAAAGAGTTAACCAGAATTCTTATGTTTTCCCATCCAGTTGCAAGAATAAATGAGAAGCAGTTGATGGTAATTGGGATATCAAATATGAAAGATTTGATGTTGTTCTCTTCAGGGTTGAGAGATGCATGTTTCCAGAAGTCTTTAACAAGGTTTTCATATATAGGTTTGTCCAGAATAGAAAGATATCTTAACCAATCTTAATTGAAGGTTACACCCATGAGACTACAAGCAAAGGTGTTATCAACAACTGAGACTTCAACTTGTTTTTCTGGGATAACTTCAAGAAGTTTTTGGTTTCCTAGATAGGTTAATGGAGGCATAGTGAGGGAGAAGATTTTTGGGATAATTAGAACCTATTTGTGTAAGAGCTTATATAGAATAGAAACAACCAAGTTATTAAATGCAAAATGGATGAGTTAATGAGGCGGTCAAAACTATGTTATCGAGGAGAGGTGGGAAAACGCAAGGGCAGACAAGAGAGACTGACATATGCTTAGATGGATCAAAGGTAGTAACTAAGAGTTAAATCTATAGTTAATGCTAATCTAAAAAGATGTAGATTAATGACGGTGGCTATAGGAGATTTTTATATGGACGCGCTAGATGCACATATTAACAAAAATTTAAAAGAGATAGTTTTAGAAGGATCTGGCCATATTCAATGGTAAACCTTTCTTCTTGATTTTGTCTGAGTTTGAGCATCTTCTGAGGAAGAGGATTTTTCTTTTTCTTGCTACAGAGTCTTCGTTCTTCGTTCGTGCTCCTCTTTGTCTTTGAATACTTCTGTCTGGTGTTGATATGTCATGAGATGATCACTTGTCATGAGTCAGCTACACTTATTCATTTTATATATATTTCCTTTGAGCGCATATTCTTCCTTCTGATGTCTTGAGCTTTGTCGAATATTCTTTTGTTGATCTTCAAACTCCTTTTGATATGTAGGTGACACATTCAGAGTCTTGAGATCTAGCCTTGACATCTTCTAATTATACTGAATGTTGGAATTTGTCTTTGATTTCAACTCAGTGTGGTTTTTCTCCTTCTGGATCTCTCTACACGGTTAAGTGTTTGATCTTGAGGTCAATACAGAGTCATGCTCTGATACCAATTGAAGGTGGAGAAAAACACAAGAAAGGGGGGATCGAATTGTGTTCTTTATCAATTTAAAATCCCTTTCTTTTCATTAAAGTCTTTTCTTTCACTTAATCATCTATTGGATTATGCTTTAATGTTGCGGAAGCATGAAGAATACATAACCAATAAGATGTTCATTTTAACTTCTAAAAGATATCAGAACTTCTGACTTGTTCAGTACAGTTCTGCACATTAAGTCTTGGAAGTTCTATGTTAAAATGATATGTGCAGAAAGTAAAAGACACGTTCATTTTTATCCTGGTTCACCTTCTAACTAAGGCTACCTCCAGTCCACCTTCTTCAGGTAATTTGCCTCTCAATAGAGGTCTTAATCCACTATAACCAAATCATGATTACAACTGCACGATCCTTCATCGTGACTAACACCCTGCACAACCAACTGCTGTGACTAACCATCTGGACAATGACCCGTTCAGTGATCTCCGCTAGATATAACGTTTGTTGACTCAGGCACCCTTCACAATCTAACCACTGTGACTAACCCTGCACAACCAACCTGTTGTGACTAACCCTGCACAGCAAACCACTGTGACTAACTTCTGATAATGAACCGTTCAGGGATCCCAGCAGGATATAACGTTCATCTATCTTCTAGAGATTACAAGAGTGCTTCTTATACAAGCAGATAGTCTCCTATTCTCAAAACGTATGCTTACGACTCACTGACTAGAAGTAACTTCTGGAGCCTAAACATTCAATCAGAAGTTTCCTAAGATATAACACTCTACGAGCAGCAACTCTAAGTGTTTTTCAATTAATTACAAGAACAATATATAGTCTTGTAGTCTTCTGTTCTTGGACTTCTGGATGAGATCTTCTTCAACTTCTGATAAGCATATTAAGAGACAACGCTCTTGTGTTGAAAGCTTCTGGTCATGATCTTCATCTTGAAATCTTCTTAAGCTGATTTAGAGCAACAACTCTATTGTTGATTGCTTCTAATTTGATCTGCACTTCTTCTTTCTCCCAAGCAGATTTAGAGCAGCAACTCTATGTTGATTGCTTCTTGTGGTCTGGTCTTCTCTTATCTGAGTAAGGAGATTAGAGCATCAGCTCTTGAAATTAATTCCTTCTTGTAAGACCATCTTCATCTTATCTACTTAAGCAGATATGGAGCATCAGCTCTCATCTTGATTGCTTCTCGTGAGTAGATCTTCATCTTCTTCTTGAATACTGATCATAAAGCTTGTTACAGCTGATAACACATTTAGTGATCATAAGCAAACATGAAACACTTCTTCTAGCAACAACTCAGTGTATTCAGTTTCTCAAGTCATTCAATGTAAGCAATGTATGTGTTCATCAATTATTGGTGAACTTCTGATAACTCCAGTGGAGAATTCTGCTTAACATCAGGGATTTCTTCTATGCTTATATTAGGCATATGTTTAGTGTATCACAACACAATGGATTATCACATACTAAGTATGTGTTGCCTCTTCTGGAACTTCTAATGCATGGTTTCTTGAAGTTTCTTATCTTGTATTTCATGCTCAGCTCCCTTTACAAAATTTGTCTCAAGATCTCTCATTTTTCTGCTCTCTGTAGATGTATCCTAGATACATACTTTGATGCTTATTCTGGATGCATACTTCAGATGCATACTTGGACACAAACCAGAACACATACCTTCACATTTTGAGATTTGATTTATTTATAGAGCTTGCTATGTTACCGTTGGAATCTAGTCGTTGATATTTGTTTGATATTGCTTTGAATGCTTCATCTAGATTTAGCCTTTTGTGACAAGTGTTGTTCTTGGCAGAACCTTATCTTTAACTTGATGAGTATAGTAGATGGTGTGTGTCTTTCCAATGCACTGCATGTGGGTTGCTTCTTCTTTCAACCTTGGAAGTTGTTCCTTTTAAATGTTGCAATTGTTTTGCATGTGATGATGTTTCTAACAGCTCTCCTTTAGATTCTAAGTTCTTTTTAATTTAATCTGTATGTTGAGCTGTAGATTCTTCATTGGCTTGTATATGACTTCAATTGATGTGTGTATTTCAATGTCGCTGCGTTATAGCTTCAGAGCTTCTGATCTTCATACTTAAGTGATCTTCTGATGTTTGCAAAGCTTTTTGCAGTTGATCTTTCTCGTTTACTTCCTTGCAGCTTCTGATATACTTTCTGATTGAGACTGTTGTATGTAGGCCTTGATATTGTTTGTTCTTCTGAGTAGTCTTGTCTCTGATTGTTGCTTCTCTTGCTTCTGATTTGCGGTCTTTGGCTTGGTTGACGTGTTCTTAATCAGAACATCTGATGAATGAAGTTTAGCTTTGTTAATCTTCTGGATGTAGTTGTATTCTTTTTCTGATAAATCCTGTATAAGATTATAATAAAATATCTGCACACTAAGTGAAATCATTAGTAATAAAATTGTTACTTCGCAAAATATATGTTCGTTATCATCAAAACTAGATTCTGAACATAGATTCTCAATCTTATTCTAACACATAGCATTGTTGAGCTCCTCCTCTGTCACACCTGGCATATCAATTAGTCTGTGGTCACGAGCCATTTTGAGTTTTTCATCTCGACAAAAGCTGTAATTACCATAGAAAATACAGAAAAAAGCATTACAGTTCCAAATTCTCTGTAGCATAGTGATGCCAGAGGGTTTACCAATAAAGGTTCTTGCTATAGGAACGATAATACGATCATAAACAGGAAATTAGTCTTTCTTATTGAACACTGAGAAAATGTATAGAGTGTTTCTCAACAGTCCTAAACAAACAAAAAAGATGTTACATAATTATAAAATGTTGATGATATTAAAAGCAAGACAGAAAAAATTGACATTCAAGAGTCAGGATAGTCACATGTAGCTGAACCACTTGAGCTTCACCTCCTAAAATCTAAAAAGGGATTATTGCATCTTGATGGTTTTGCACCCACATATTTTCCCTCCAAATAGGCTTTCTCTTGGCTTATGCTTTGTACTTCATTTGCATACATTCCGCTAGATCATTTGCATATCGGGCATTCATTCACTAAGGCATGAGCTTAAATAATTGGCATTTGTGAAAGTTGGGGTTTTCTCGGCAGTTGTGCTCTAATTGAAGTTTCTTTCTCAAAAATCATCGAGTTAAGGTTTCACACTCATTGCGCATGATTATGCTCGTTAATTGAGACTCAGTGGATTAGGGTTTTACTGTGATATTCTATACTTCAAGTCTTGATTTCCTCAAGGGTATTAAATTTGTCTTTTTCAATGTAAACTGTTTGTGGATCGAATTGTTAAAGTTTTGGGTCATGGCGCAAGATATGAATTTGTGGGTTCATTCTTGGTCAAGACAATCTCATTTCTAGTCGAATTGTTAAAGTTTTGGGTCATGGCGCAAGATATGAAGTTGCACGTAGAATTGGTTTTGATCATTAAGGATCGAAGTTTGATCTGGAATCATCGTTAGGTTGATATTCATTCAAGTTCAATTGGAGGAAATTGATTGGTTTCTTTTTAGATTCGACTCTTTGATTCAAGTGATTAATAGAGATTTAAATTCAAGCATAGTGAAAGAAAAGGAGGAATTCAAATTGAAAGAGAATCGTATTCATACAAAGTTCAAGTTATTGCACCATTCCAAACCATTTTCTATCACTACCTTTTGTTCAAATTCATCACATCCAAAGATTCAAAAATCCATTCTAAAGGATTACATTCCATTACAAATTTATTTACATGAAAAGTCCTAAAGTCTAGAAACTATGGCCCTTATGAGTCTTTGTTCTTCAAGCTCCATACCATTTGCCTCGGGTTCGCCTTTGTTCTTCAAGATCCCGTGTCAAACATGTTGAAACAGAAAAAGAAGGAAATGGTTATAACTTTATCAACAGACTTTGAAAATAAAAAATAATAATTTCTAAAAGATCTCAAGAGTTTTTCACAATTCATCATAAGGGTTCGGTGAAAGGAATCATAAATTATGGGATTTTTTCAATCATGTGCGTAAGATCAATAGTAATCAAAGGCCCAAATAGTTCTACTACAAATCACAAAATGCAGGTTTTGTTGATAATTTCTTTAAAGATCCCTTAGAGTGTGTTTGGATGGAGTAATGAGGGAAAGTAAGGTTTTGAGGGAATTTAAAATGATTTGACCAAAATCCATTGTTTGGATACAAAAATGAAGAATTGTTAAAATGATGGAAATTTATGGAGTATTTCATCTAAGTTAAATTTAATCATTTTGAAATGACACCAAAAACCAAAGAATTTGAAATTCCTCTCATGTTCCATAGAATGTATTTGTTATTATTATTTCTTCAAAATTTATAAATTGGTCCTCATATTTTTCAAAATTATAAAATTGACTCCAAAAATTTTTAAAACATTGCAAATTGGTCCTTAATAATTTTTAAATTTTACAATTTGGTCCTTCAAATTTTTAAAAATTACAAATTAGTCCCTACTTTTTCATTTTTTAATTTGGTCCAAAAAATTTAAATTTTATACAAAATGACACCAAAAATCTAACAATGAATTATCTTAATACTCCATCCAAACAAAATAATTTAAAAATGAATGGATTTGAATTGAATCATTTGAATTGCTTTGAATTTTAAATTACTTTAAAATTTCTAATTACCTCATCCAAACACACTCTTAGTGTTCTTGGTCACCCGCGCTGAAAATCTCAAAATGCCCCTTTATTTCGGAAATGCATCTCCGAAGTTGAAGAAAAGAGTGATTTCGGAGATGTATTTTCGAAATCACTTTTTTTAACGTAAAAAAAATATATTTCGAAAATACATTTCCGAAAACAACATTTCGGAAATGCATTTCCGAAATATTGTGCATTTTGCTGTTTAAACAAAACAACCTCCCCTCATTTCCATTTACCCTAAATCTTTCAAACACTCCAAATTACTTCCCAATCATTTGCATAAACACCAAAGGCAACTTCAAAGACCATCAAAGGCTACTCCAAAGGCTCATATACCACTTCTAAAGCACCTCCAACAACACCTCAAATTTGTAAGTTTTCCAAACTTTCAATTTAGGATTGAAATTGATATTAGAGATGTTAGAAATTAGTATAATGTAGTATATTTAAGTTATTATATGTTACTGGATATGTTAGGGGTGCTAGGAAGTAGTAAAAATATGATTTTGATGCACTTAGGGTAATTTTTGAAGTTCTGCAAAAATGTGTCGCAGGGGGGTTTCAAAAGTGCATTTCCGAAAACACCTCTCTGACCAGTTTCGGAAATGTACTTCCAAAATATACCCAGAAATATATATTTTTTATTTAATTGATTGTTTCTTGTTCTTATGGAATTCAATTTTTTCAGGAAAATGGCAGGCAACCCCGCACGTATCAGACAGCTGGCAGCGACACAGGGACAGGGTAGAGTATGAGTACCCGTCCAGATGGATGAGCATGGTTCCTCATCTGGATCGAGGAGTAGGCTGGCTCGGGTGTCTTCTTCCCGGCATAAGGTACGAGAGGACGAGGAGGAGGTGATACCTGATGTCGAGCGCAGGCACGGGAGGAGGAGGAGGAGGAGGAGGTGGTACCGGATGTTGACCCTCCGCACGGGGAGGAGGAGGAGGGGGAGGAGGAGAGCTACCCGGGAGGGTCTAGGGACACTTCCCTGCTGATTTCCTACCACGAGCACGTCGCTCGACGTGTCTAGGAGGGAGAGATATTTTTTTATTTAGATTTTAATTTCACATTTTCATCACACTCTAATTAACAAACTAAATTGTTTTTGTTTTTGTTGTAACAGGAAAGGGCAACGCTAAAAATGGTGAACCACACGCAGAAGATTTTTGATCTGTTTAAACCAGAGGCGCAGTGGTTTAGTGATGTGGTGACTACTTCCAGGCTAGGTGGGTTATGCATGACTGGGTATACCACCATCAGCCACGGCATGCAGGGGGCTTTCATGGAGCGGTGGCATAGAGAGACGTCTTCTTTCCACTTACCGGTTGGGGAATTGACGATCACCTTGCACGATGTGCATTGTCTGCTCCACCTGTCGATCAGGGGGAGGCTGCTGCACTATTCCCGAATCCAGAGGGTCGAGGCGATTGAGTGGATGGGAATCTATCTGGGTATGGACCCACACATGGCTAATTTTGAGTGCCGGGCGAAAAATGGGGCCCATATCCGGTTCTCCAGCTTGAGAGAGTTGTATGAGAACCACTTGGTGGCGGCGGCCGAGTCCGAGGAGGCGGGTAACGAGCTATTTACGGAGTATCACCGTGCCTGCGCTCTTCGGTGCTGGTTCATGTTCTTGGTAGGCATTGCACTCTTTGTGGACAAGAGTGTAACCTACATCGACGTGACCTACCTCTGCTACTTCATGGACTTGACTACCATTCACCAGTGGAACTGGGGGTCAGCTATTCTGGTATACCTATACCAGAAGCTGAATGAAGCCTCCAATTGGAGGACCAGGCAGTTGACTGGATCTTCCACACTCTTGACGGTACATTTTATTTTAATTATTTCACTTTTATTTATGGTTCTTATTTACTTTTAATACATTATCATTTTTGTTTTTCATGGTTGGATTATCTCCTACTTCCCCTGAAACTACAACTTCGTCATTGATCCTGCGTACGTTGACGCTTTTCTCAAGGTCGCTCGATACGTTCTCCAAAGGGGAACAACGCAGTGGGACCATATCGCGGGTACCTCGACCGCATAGCTCACGATGACATCCGTTGGATGCCATTCAGTGACTACACTATCGTTGTCATGTTCGACCGCATCGCGTTATACTCTGGCTGGTTGACATGCGGGGCCAACACCATGGTGAGGTATCTGTCGGAGCGATGCATGAGACAGTTTGGACGTGTGAAGATGATACCGAGGTCAAGTTTGAGGCTGCCCCCGACACAGTTACCCGAGTGGAGCTCACTGCTATATTTGAGGATTGGGCGCATCATTTGGTTCCGGAGGAGTATCGGCGTATGCAGCCCACCCAGGAGTGGCATTGTGTAGAGGGGTACGTGACATAGTACTATCGGGTATCCCATCCTCTGATGACACCTGACGCTCCCGGAGCTCCTAGGCCAGCATATGAGGAGATCTTGGAGTACTCAACAAAACAAACATTAGTATAATAAAATTTATTCATACCAACAAACACATTGTTATCTTCAAAACTCAGGAACGTATTGCAGAACCAATCTTGTTCTAACATAGAGGGGAAGGATAGACCTTTATTAATAGAATATCAGAGGCTTTTACAAAAATGTACGGAAGTCTTAGAGCGAAAATAGAGATCTTATGCTTGTATTGGAAGTCAACCACGTTTAAAAATACACCATTTACAAATCTAACAGATTGTTTAAAGACGATGATTATTTGAGTAATTGTATATTACATGAGATGTGTCCTATACAATTATTCAACTAATATAGGATTCTAACATTACTAGTTTTGCAAATTTCAATCAAAACTAAAGCTCAATTAGCTACCAATTCTAACGAAACCTAACCTTACGTAATAAATCGCTACCAACTGGAATGAACGATAAACTACGCTAAGAATTGATAACCTAAGCATACAATATCCTAAGAAAAATAAAATGCAAGAATGAGAGAGAGAGAGAGAGAGAGAGAGAGAGAGAGAGAGAGAGAGTACATTGAGATATATAGTGGTTCAGCTCTATCGTTCTCGCAGGAGCCTACTCCACTCTTTAATGGTTTCTCATTAGAAGTTGTTTTTGTCCTCTATATATTGAAAAATATATCAAGAGTTCAAATAATCACTAATCCACAATGAAATTCTGGCACTTATAACAGATGTACTAACATCACATAATATCAATACAGATGTTATAACATTTACCGACTTACAACACACTTATCAAAACTGAAAGTAAATGACAAAATGATCAATAAGACAATGAATTGTTAACCCAGTTCAGTACAAACAACACCTAATGTGGTGGCTACCAAGCCAGGAAGGAAGTCCACTGTCAGCAGTATTGGTTCAAATCTAAACAACCCTAGTTTATAACTTCTCGCCTAATCGCTGCCCAACGCTACTTCTGCCTATAAGTCAACATCTATACCTGAGAAATCGTCATCCCACTTCCAATCACCGCAGTGATAAAACAATCAGAGAACCTGTGACCAAGAGAATCCAAGTAGAAAGATCACATTTTCCAATAAAAAGATCACATTTTCCAAGAACACCACTCAATTCTCTTGCTTAAAAGTTTCAAGAGTGAGAACACACATCCACCTCAATGTATCAGAAGACTCCTAAAACAACAACCCTTATTGCACCACGGTTTTCCTTGTGTGAATGCTTGACAAACTAGATTTCCCAAGTTCCTTTTTATAGATACTTGCATAATGGGCTTGGACTTTAATCAGAATTCAATCTTCTCTTTTCTGAAAACAAATGCAAGATCTTTTCACAAATTAGGAACAAATCAAATCTTAGTTTTTCAAAAGAAATCTCAAAGATTCTTTTTCTAAAAACAGAGACTCATCTGCATTTGTCCTAATCATTCCTTGATTGCCTGCGCCTGTAGTGATTATCTAAACATTCCAGATTCTCATATTTTCAATCAAATCTTTCACGGTTTAAAAACAAGTCTAAACTGTCAAGATATTCTAGTGTAGGATGTCACAACATATGGCCGAACATTTGTCAAAAACGCATAACAGCTAAACCTGTTATCACAGCAGAATAAGATGTTACAACATTTTGTTCAACATCAATTAAGAACTGTTAAGAAACGTGGTTAGGCCCAACTCAACCCTACAAAACCGACTTGTAGGGTGAGGATTGCCCCCACTTATAAGGACATGTTCATGCCATATATTGTCCAATGTGGGACTCTTAACACACCACGTCACGCCCGGGACTAGACAACTGGAGCGTGGAAATAAACGGTGGGTGGCCCGATAGCGGAAACCATAGAAGGTGGCCCACCGGATCTTAAACGAGGCTCTGATACCATATTGAATGGAATGGTAAAATGCTGTTGTATTTTATTCCTCAGCTCTAGGCTGGTATATATAATGGTAATACAATAATGATATTAATTCTTTCCTTAATGGAGAATAAAGGGAAATAATACAAATAGAAATAATATATTCCAACAAGAACCATGTTTTAACAAAAATTATGCCAATTACAAAAACCATAGAACTTACCCACAATAATGCTAATGTGTCCAACAAAATCTTGAACTGATGTAGTGTTCAACAAAAGAATAAGTTGCTAATGTATTCACCAAAGTCATTAAATGAGTTTAATTCAAGCTATGTTAGTGGGAGTTAGTTAGAATCAGATTGTATACCTAATTCTGTTAGTTTCTGTTAGTTAGAGGTTGAACAAGTAACAACCTAGTGTATAAACAACTCCTATCTTGATCAATGAATAATAATCATCTTTTCATTCTCTCACATATACTTCTCAATCACTCTTTTCTTCTCTTCCTCTCAACTGTTATCCCCAACAGTTCTTTAAGCAATTGACAACTTGGCTTTTTTTAATGCAATTTACCAGTTGAATGTAGCTAAATTCCACAATATTACAAAAACATGACACAACATGTTACTTTTCAAGTAAGGAAAGAAAGCGATATTACTATGAATGATTCACGTGAGTGGAGAAATAAAATATGAATAGTTGACTGCTGCAGAACATATTTAATGATAGAAAAAGGTCCAAAATAAAATATGAAAATATGAAAGATCCAAGCTAATCAAATTGCTGATAAGTTAACTAATTTTGCTAACACTGATTTAAATATGGATTGTTCCTCCTTTCTTTATTTCTATGTTTCTTGTCGCTCAAGTTAACTAATCAAACTGTCTGTGCTTTATGGTCTTGTGATCTTACATGATTGAGACGAACTTCTTGTGGCAGCAAATTATATTTGATATCAAGATCTTCAAAAATTCTCTTTAACTCGAGAACTAATTCAGATCTTCTGTTATTCCTGTCCACGGAATTCTGAAAGTTTATCGTGTGAGTAACATAAAGAACCATCTTCATCTTGTTCACATTCTCAATATCCTTAACCAATACACTGTGGTTTGGACGCCAATGTTGAGGCCTACTCTCCAAGTATCTGAAAATGTTAAACAAAAATATCAACATTAAGTTCAACTAAAAAATTAATATGACTTTTAGTGCTTATATATCACATTGTTAGCCATAGAAATCTCCGTAGCACCGACACCTCAAAAAACTGTTGCAGAAACGTTGTTAGTATAAACTTACTCTTTTATTCTAGCTTTTAAAGCTCCAATGCTTTGTATTGAAGTCGAAACATCAACCGAAAATTCGACTGAATCACTCATTTCTGGACTCCGGTAGAAGTTACTGATTGGCTTGGTTGCAAGAACTGAATTCGGATAGAATATCTTTTCATTGTCGTATCGCAAAAATATTGTAGTCAATATATTCATCTCTTCTACAATCATCTGTGAAGTATATATAATATTGTGTCAGTTAGGTATGTCTTGAACTGTTACATTAAAGTTATAAAGTCATCGTTTCAAATTGCGGTCTGCAACCTCAATTTAAAGTCTTTTGAGGTTTCTGAAACCATGATATTAGGAATTGAAAACTACCTGAACACCATCGATGACACAACGATCCCCGACATCGAACGGATGCATCACGAAAACAAATATAATAGCTTCAAATACTGTCTTAGCTGTGTTGCCAAACACAAACGCCACAAGTAAAAGCTGTGATGAAATGAAGACAAGAACTTGGGTTGTTAAGAATCCCATCACAAGCAACAACACAATGACGGCCAAAACGAGGACAATTGCAGAAGCAATGTTATTCAATTCATCAACAGCTGTTTTGGCATCGTTTAGTGAATGTACAAGTGATTGGCGTTCTAGGTAGACTTTCACCTACAAACATGAATGATATATGTGAGCAATATTGTGATTGTAACATTTAACTGAGCAATAACTTCAGATTGAATATATATCTGGAGCCCGACACTGACACAAATAGTTAGACACTCAGTCACACCTTTAGCCTGAAATGCCGGTGCTACATAGTTTCTAGACCTTGTGATCAAATATGATGTAATAAAGACTATATAAAGCGACTTTACCAGCCAATTCTTGAGAGACTTCCTCTTAATTCTTCCAGTCCCAACTGCTCCTTCAAATAGTGGAAGCAAATTTTCCACTTCTTCAATTTTCATAAACCGCAATAGATCTTCCTTCTCAATGTACCTAATGATTTCAATGGTTAAATCACAAAATTAAACAATTCGTGAGAAAATGAAGCTAAATCACTTTGCAAGAAGTTTTTAGAGGGTAACAAATTCTTACTTGCTTCCTGCCTTAGCAACATTCCTGAAAATCCGATAAGCCGCCGCCTTTGCTTCCCACTCACTAGTAATTTCACTATCTTTCGGATCACTCTCTTCTTCATAGATACTCTCCGGCGTATAACTAATGGTAGATAATCCAGAACTCCTAATGACATCAACCAACCCTTTCATAGTCCAAGCCGAAACTTTCTTTTGTTTCATTTTCTTAAGCTTCTCCACATCAATAACTTGCGCTTGTTCTTTCTTCCCTTTCTTCTCACTATCTCTAACCAACGTCTTGAAACTAATCCGCCCCCTACTCGAACTCTTCCCCACCATCTCCGCCATCTCCATCAAAGGAGGACCAGAAAGAGTCCTAAGAATATACTGATGAAAAATCGATTCTTGAACCCTATCAAAAAACCTAGTCGATTGAAAATGCGAAGACAATAGCTTAATCAACAAAGTTTTCACCAACCATATAGCGGCCGAAATAACAAAAGAACCAAGTGCTTTTGTGATGTAACCAAGAATCCTAGTAACTTTTCTTGTTCTCTTAACTCCATGATGGAAAACTAAACTCCATGCCAAAAGCACCAAACTCAACCATATAAATGCTTGAACACTCTTCCTAACACCATAAACAAAATACAAGACTTTCTTCTTAAACAAGAAATTTCTTTCGATTAAGAAAACCAGAACATTCATAAACCAACTAGTGACTAATCTACCAGAGATGATAACTAATGTAAGCACACACCATTTCCAAAGTTCTAAACTCCAAATTTTCTTATCTTGCAACTTATGAACCATTAAGCTTGCAATCAAAAACCCTAAAATTAAAACAAATGCAAACAACTCAATCCAATTCATTAGTTTCATCTTCTTACCAGATCTCTTACTCACTTCAATTTCTGCAGTCTTGTAAACTTCTTCTTCCTCATCATCATCCTCTTCTTCTTCTCCTTTCTTTGGAGTACCAATCAATGGAGTTCTTGGAGTAATGACAGTTCCAATTCCATCAGGAGCATCTCTTGGAAGAATCTTCTTGTTTGGAGAACTGGAACTCTTGATTTGAGTCTTGTCTGCTACAAAGTTTGCATCTTTTGGAAATGGTGGTTCCACCATTCTAGCTTTTGGCTTTGAGAATTCAGACCGACCCAAGAAAGTGGTTGTGGAAACTTGGTCATTACTGCTTCTGAGATTCTCAAGCTCTGTGAGTTCTTCTTCTGCATGAGACCCTTTTGAATGAGAACTGGTTTCAGCAACATGGGTGCGTTCAAAATCTCTGATTTCTTCGTTGTTTGAAATTCGAAGAACAACCTCGTTTTTTGTCGTTTTGTTGTTTTTCACGGTGTTTTGTTGTTCCATCATAAGTAGACAACTTTCTAGATTCTGAACAATGATTTTTGCATCATCGTATGTTTGTAACCGAAAGAGAATAAAAAGATAGCTTACAGTTTCTTCAACGTTTGAAACTTTTGAATTTGGAGAATCTGATTCACTGTATGTTTGACTAACAAAACTTGAGTGAAGACTTTTTTTTTTGGTCCGTGATTTTTTCTTTATGGTGAATTCTATGTCAATGTTATTTTAATAATTATCTATAATATAATAAGTTGTTTTTCTGAAAATTACAAAAATACTATTTTGATATCTTAGTCTAAAATAATAATTTGGCGAAAAATATTTTTTTTTTTTGATTTTTTCCAACTCATTTTTCACTTTCTAACTCACTTTTCACTTTTTACTTTTTATTACTTTATTATTATTATTTCAAATAAATTATTAATAAAAAAATTCCAATAAATTATTTTTTAATAAAAAGATTATTATGATTATTTTAAATGATTATTAATTTACATTTAAAATAGTATTTAATTTTTAAAAATTAATTTTAGTAATTGAATATTAATAACGAAGAAATATATAATAATAATAATAATTAAGAAAATAATAAAAATTAAGAAAATAATAAAAATTATTAAGATACAATATTTATTAAGAAAATAATAATAAATTTAGTTTAAAAAAGATTATTCCAATTAAAGTAAATTCAAAAATAAATTTGAAAAAGTGTGTTATTGGATAAAATACAAAAATGTGTGTCACTTATCATTAACTTTAATTTATATGATTCAAAATATTAGTATATTAATATATGTCATTAATGAAGTTTATACAATTAAAATCATGTTTGCACAATTAAATATTAGAAAAATTATTTATTATTGATGTCATTTCGCAAATATATGTTATCAATGTAAATAGGAGAAAAGTGTATTATATATATATATATATATATATATATATATATATATATATATATATATATATATATATATATATATATATATATATCCACGGGAAAAAAGTGTATTACTTATTCAATTGTAACATACTACTATTATTTATATCAAATTCTATTGATTCAGATATTTTTGTGAATGATACCTAAACAAAACAAAAAATTGTATACGGAAAAAAATTTATTATTGATCTAAATATTTTTATATACGAAAAATAGTATTTATAATCCAAAAAAAAATTATTCAAAAAGGTATACGGAAAAAAACTATTATTGATCTAAATATTTTTATGTAAACGTACTTAAACATAAATAATATTTTGTATGGGAAAAATCTATTGATTATCTAAATATTTTTATAAATTGTATTTATGATCCAAAAAAAATTTTATTCCAAAAAGGTATACGGGAAAAAAACTATTATTGCTCTAAATATTTTTATATACGAAAATTTACAATTGATTCAAATATTTTTGTAAACGATACCTAAACATAAATAATATTTGTATATGGGAAAAATCTATTAATGATCAAATATATTTTTATATATGAAAAATGGTATTTGTGATCTAAAAAATTTTGATTCAAAAATGGTGTACGGGAAAAAAATCTATTATTAATTTAAATATTTTTATATACGAAAATTTACTATTGATCCATATATTTTTCTAAATGAAACTTAAACATAAATAATATTTTTATACGGGAAAAAATTATTATTAATCTAAATATTTTTATACATGAAAATGGTATTTATGATCCGAAAATTTTAATTCAAATTTTGTTTTTGATTTAAAATAAATATATTATGTAAACAAATGTGTGTACCAAATCAGAACTCGTGTGTATGCACGGGTTTGTTACTAGTTATATGGGTAGACTAACTTGTGCCCCAATGACACATGTGTTTACGGTGATTTCCGGTAAACAACCGCTAGTCTTCCAAACTATAAGTAAATATGATTTGGTTACTCGCAGGATCGACTAGATTGATCCTAGGACACATAGTGAAAAAGATTGTTATTAATGGTCGTTCGAACCATATTTATGATTTATCTTTGTCAATAAGAGTTTCTTCGAATAAAACAAGTAAACTTGATAGTGACTTTGTTATATGCAAGTATAACTTCAACAAAAGGGTAAGTAAAAATAAGACATGAAACGAAAACTGTTTAAAGTGCAAAGAATCTAAAATTGCAAAAATATTAAATACTTCAAAAGTAAATGACATGAAAATAACAGTACAAGAATGTAAATGGCAAGAAGTAAATGAAATGCAATAATACTGAAAAGATATCTGAAAACGAAAAGGGAATACACATGTATTAAAATGGTGGTGTCATACGTACATTTCTCAGCGAACTCTTTCTCTTTAACACTTGATACTTGAGTAATATGTGAGTGATTTGTACAAAATGAACACACAGAATCCTAACATTAAGACTCCTATTTATACTAATTTCGACCTTAACGGCCCTACGCTAATCTAATGCCACGTTTCTCATAAGAACTCCAGGGATGCCATCTGTTGTTAGACAGTTACGAAACCGTCTTCGAATTTCAAATCTTCCCGCCTAAGTCCTTCTTCGACGTGTGGCAGTGTATTTAACATTAAAACACTACGAAAACACGCTAATTAGTAATACTTTAACATATTTCATGAAATTTGCCTAAGTCTTTGAAGACATGCACTCCTATGAGCTTGAGTGTTCATCATCTCCGCTGTGACTTAGAAATCTTCACTCTCGAAGCATGGCCATCAGGAGCCATTTTCTTATCTTCAAACGATGGTCATCAGTAACCATCTCTTCTTCGAATATTTATTCTTCGAAGAACCATATATTTGCAAAACGAAATCTTCAGCTAACAAATTGCCCCCAATAAATGCATGTTTCGAAAAAACAAGAGAAATAGGCGTTTCTTGTCATTGTAAGATTTCGTTCCTTGCTACTCTTTGAAAGTTCCAAGATTGCTGACTAACGTCATAATCATTGATGACCCTGTTTTCAAAACGTCTTGTCATTTTCAAAGATGTCTTCTCAAAACTTACATTCCCACGTTTTTGACCTTACTTCTTGATCATTATTCCTACATACTAGGAGTAAAGCTAATTTATTTGACCGCCGTTGGATTAAATCAAAACCCGCCGCGTGTCCTTTTGTTTTACCCAAAAGATTTAAAAAGGTTCCCGTTAAACATTTAAATACCTGGTCTTCACTTTTATACAACTTTTCATTCCTATTTCTTCATCTTCTTCAACAGAATACTTTCTCAATCAAACTTCTCTATGGCTTCATCTTCAAATGTTCTTCAACCTGTTCTAAAGCTCCAAACAACAACGCGGTCTGGGGAACGAGAACACATTCCAAACCCTAACACCGCAGAGTTGCGCGCAATTTACGCTTCTCAGGTACTCATCCCCTTTGAACTTTCTGGAAAACCTCTTGCTTTTATGGGTCCATTGCCAGGTGAAAGTAATCCATCTATAAACAAATTCTTCCCTTCTTATTACAAAACTAGACCCTTGGTTAGTAAGATTAAGATAGATGAAGATGGTCATTCCTCTTTAGGAGAACCTGATAATGCTGAAGAAACTTCAACTGCACCCCCTTTGGCTCTGGCACAAATTAGGTTAAACTATATGACCAACTTTGTAAAAGTATTTAGGTCAATCCCTTTAGCCAAAGATCCTGATCTATACTATGCCTGGTTAGAAAAAGTAGAGAAAAAGAAAGAATCTTTCTGGAAATCATTAGGAATATATGATTTGATTCAATTATCAAAAACAGGCTTAGAATATAACCAACCCATGTTAGTAGCAGCGGTTCATTTCTGGGATGCTTCCCACAACACCTTCCATCTTCCATGTGGGATGGTTACCCCACTCTCTTCGATATAGCTGCTATTACAGGACTTCGACTAACTGGGGAGACCTTCGACCCCAATGATATGGATATTGATACTATTAGCTTTAATGAATCAACAGTTACTTATACTGCATTCATCCAAAAGTACCACAACACAACACAAGCAGAAGTTTCTGATGAAGAACATATTGTTTTTATAGCACTATGGCTTTCGCGATGCGCTTTCTGCTCAAGATCCATACAGGTTGCAAAGAGGTATCTTTGCATGGCTAATCAGCTACATGCTGGAAAAAAGCTCAACCTAAGCCAATTACTCTTAGGATTTCTTTATGAAAACCTCAGCGAAGCCGCGAATCTTACCAAAAACTACCAAACTGGCACTCTACTTTTTGCTGGTCCTTTTTGGCTACTGCAATTGTGGCTTAACGCTATATTTGAAACTCACCTTCCCTTTCGAAGCAACGTCAATGAAGAAGATAATAAAATTAAGAATCGAACTATAGAAGGATCTAGGTTGGCTTACCTAACGCCAAAAGAAGAAACTGGGAAACTTCGTGAACATTTTCTAGCATATACAATGATGTTCGCCCAGCGTAATCAGTTCGATCCTTCCATGGCTCCGTTTGTACACAGAACAATCGGTCCTGAATGGTTCACCCGAAGGTTCCCATCAACATCTCAGGATCAACAAACTGAGTCTATGGAAATTTGGGAAGCCTTTCTGACCCCAAGGTTGTTTTATCATCGTCTTCGACCATCAAAAAGTCAATGCGTTCTCGTATGCTACCAACCTAATCTGGTCTCGAGACAGTTTGGGCTGGTGCAGGTAAAACCCAAGTGTTTATATGATAAAAGGAACCATCTGTGCTTCCATACCTTGCACCTGACTGAAAAGAAGTGTGAATCAAAGATCAACAAATATGTTGGCGTCACCAATCTTTCTCCTATTTCCTTCAAACCTGCCTTTTACTCCACACCAGACTTTCACCAATGGTGGACGGATTACTATACTTCACAAATCTTTGACGCCGACAGTCTCACTCAAGAACTAACTACAGCTTTTGATGATGTGCAGGAGAATTTCCACAAAGGTACCTCGACTCATATTAAAGAAATCCAAGCTTTTCAAAAATTCTTTGAAACTATCTATCGGCCTGATGATCTTAGTCGGACCGTTCGTGAAGCTGCAGTTATTTTACGCGAAAAGTTTTCCGCCAAACTGGATAAGTTAAAATTGCCCTCGCATGTTCGACCAGAACTACGCTATGAAGTGGCTTTCAAACTTAATCCTCCAAAATTCCCTCCACTACCAAGTGCGGATTTTGGTGTGGCTCTGAGCCCTCCTTTTCCAAATTGGTTTGTGTGTGGCAACGTTTTAAAAGATCTTCAAGAAAGTACCAAAAAAACGTGCTGATCGAGTGGTTCCGACTAAGCATACCCTAGATACTTTCAAAGGGCATCTTCATATAGATCTTGAACATGTTCGTGTCTTGACCCCAATACCTGAAGGTTTGGACTCAGACAATCTTTTGACTGACTTTTCTTTTTTCTGTTGATATACTGATTCCAGTCTCAACTACAGCTGTTGCTCGAAGAAAGAAGATTAAAGAAGTTCCTACACAGAAGGACTCTGGGGCATCTAAAAGTAACAAGCCAAGTGAGAGTGATTCCATTGCCACTAGCAAGAAACCCACGGTACATACCCATTTTATATCATTAATCTCATATAATCTGTGAGTAGTGCTTATTTTACTCAATTTTATATTTCCCAGAATTCGAAACCCCCGGTAGGTTCGAAACGACAAGCCTCTTCAACAGTTGTCTCAGATGATGAAGACAAATCTCCTCCTCGTACCAGGCAAGGCCATAGAAAGAGACAGAAAGCTATTACTCCTTCGGGAAAAGAGAAAGGGCTAGGTTCCTCCAAAGTTGCTTCTCCTAGCGACAAGGCGTCTTCTGAGGAATCACCTTTAAAAACTGTCAGTAATGCCTTCGTTGTCGAAAGTCATAACTCAAGTCCAGACAATATTCCACCCAAGGTATTTGGGTTTCAACCCAAAATCATCTCATAATTTTAACTACATGATTAAGTTAACATCATACCTTGTCATTGCAGGATGATACTAGCACTGCCACTTCAGGTCTTAAGACTTACAATCTCACCATTAATGTCGATAAACCTCAAGGTAATCATAACTCTTTCACTTTCATCGATAAACTTCTCAAGGCCTTATCGTTCTGACCAAGTCTGGTTTGTTTAATGCAGATATTTCCCAAAATAAATCCCATGTTCTCTCACCAGTTTTTGAAGATACCAGGCCTCTTACCACCATCTTACCTAATGAGCCAGTCGAAGAAAGCCAATCCACTGACGAATCCCCAGCTACTCATCAAGATAAAAACCTGGAAGAAAATCATCCATTCTCAGGTAGTGACAACGTGAATCCACAACCACATGGTAGTGAAGATACTGTATCCGAACAAGATGCTATGGAGGAAATTTCTAAACCAGATAAACACAATCCTCCAGAAACTTCAACTCTTGACACAGAAACTACTCCTGGGGCAACTTCGATGCCTGCCCCTGCGAAGCCCACTCCTTCGAAACTGGAACAGCTTAAGCAAACTGATCCTCTCAGTTTTCTAAAAGCTATAATGAATGTGAATACTACTTCGCCTTCAGAACTTGACATCTCTCCAGCTGTCCTTGTAGAATCTGGTGACAAGGAAGACATTCCTGACCTCCTTCGACAGATAAAAGAAAGATTCTTTGGGGTCAATCTTGTGGATGTTCTTAGTCAAGATCCTATTAAAAGTCATAACTTGAATCAACTCTTGAAGAAAGTGGATTTGTTTCGAGTCTCGAAAGAAGTTTCAGAGGTGATTGTTTTGCTAGGTTCTCTAGTTGAACAACTTCAAGCTAATATTCTTCGAAAACAAAATATCGAAAAGCAACTATCTGAAAAAATAGCCTCTCATGACTCTTCATGGAACTCTGCTGTGGATGCAACGAAACAAGGTGAGGCCCTCAAGCTTAAACATTCAGAAAATCAGAAGGCATATGATAATTATGAGAAGGATATCAACTCCTGGAAACAAGAGATAAAAGCTCTCGAAGAAAAGATAAAGGAAGCTGAGAATTGTCAGGCAACCATACAAAAGGCCAATCAACAAGATCTGCTTGCAGTGGCGCAATTGGGGATTAAACACTTCGAAACCGTACAAAATTTAGTGCCAGAGATTGAAGGATTGAAGAAACACCGGGCGTTACTCGAACTTCGTATGTCTTCATGGGAAACTCAATATTTGAAGATCAAAAATAGTCTCCCTGAGGATTTCAACTAGCTGCTTCAAACTCTGTATTTTGTTGCACTTTTGTTTTGTAATCGAACCTTTTATAAAAATATATATCTGTATGCTTGACCTCTATTTTTCGTCTATGTTTTCCATATTCGCAAGCACTATTTTTAGCAAATCTTTCATATTCTGCCAAAATATATATCTTCAGATTTTCCACACTGATTCTAATCAATGCAACACATAACCCCGACCACTCTTCGCAGTATCTTTATTCTTAGACTTGACGTTTCTACTTCTCTAGCCGTAATCATTATTAAACAGTGACGTCACTTTCTTCAAAACGCTCATTTGAGACGTGCGTGCATCAGTTTCATGATTACTTTTCAACTTCCAAGGGCGGGAAACGGAGGAAGCCTTAACTCCCTTTTTGGAATACCAAACCGCAGTCCAATCAATCATTAAAACTTTAAACCACCCTTCATTATCTCAGGTCTATATAAAGGCCTAAGATCGTTTTCATTTCTCCATTCTTGCATTTCCTCAAACACTAACAACAGAAGAGAGAAACCTTTTCTTCAAACTTTCTTTTCAAAAAAATGGCTGCGCCTCTCTCTTACAACAACATAAAGGCTGTTATCAAGAAGGAGTTCAAACTTTGTGAGGATGAACTTGATAGCAACTTCATCACTATTGGCAATCTCTTTGCTAACCAAGAACTGGATTTCTATTTTGGAGAAATCCTGGAAGGTCCTGTTTACCCCAACATGCTTGCAAATTTCTGGATGTTTGCGTCTCTACGCATAGATCCTGAAAGGAGGACCACCATAGTTTCTGAGGTTCGACACGCTCATCTCAGCATCACTCCCACCACCATTGCTAACCTGATGAGATGCAACAACTCTGGGGAAACATTTGATGACAACAGCTTCAACATGACTACTCATCTTATGTTGAGGACTCTCATGGATAACGATCCTTTCAGTGCCAAGGTTATCAGGATCTGGCATCAAATGCTTGTGGGTAATTTCCGTCCTCGGAGGCTTGACGAAAACAACATCATGGTCGAAGACTTGGAGTTTATTCTTTGTGGTCTTCGAGGGAAGAAGATTAACTTCCCTTTGATGATTTTCAAAGGGCTTGTTGAGGCCGTTTCTGTGGCTACTGCCGGTCAGGGAAACATAACCTGTCTTCCGTATGGTAGACTCCTCTCTTATATATTCCTTAAGAAGGGTGTCGTGAGGCGGATGCGCACTTCTGGATCCATGGACATGTTCGAGGCTGAAAGCTTGCCTGTGCTGTCCTTAGAAGGATTGGATCAGAGGATTAATTAGCCAATATTTGCCCTAGGTTTTTTATGCTTTCCCCTTTTTTTTTTCAGGAGTTCCTGGGTCATGTCCCCGGATCTCTTTTTGTAATGCTTGTACTTCTATGTTTCAATGACAAAATATTTTGGTGCTTCTCTGACTCTTTTTCTTAATTTACCATCTATTTTGATTGTAAAGCCATTTTGATCAATGCAACACATATACTTTGGTACATGTCTGACCATTTTGGCTTTCGTAGTCCCCTGAATGTCTACGTTTTTGCAATCTTTACTTCGTACATGCTTGGTTTATATCTCTTTAGATATTTTCCGTTTACTCTCAAGATCCTACGATCTTCTGCTAACTCTTCAATTTCATAAGCATTATTCGAAAATACCTTTAAGACTCGAAAGGGTCCTTCCCAGTGTGGGGACCATTTACCAAGTGCTTGATTCTTTCGATCTATAGGTAAAATAACTTTGCAAACTAGGTCATTACTAATAAACGTTTTACCTTTCACCTTTTTGTTGTATGCTCTGGATACTCTTTCCTTTTGCCTTTTTATCATTTCCAGCGCTCGAAGTCTGTCTTCATCCAAATCTACTAACTCATTCATCATTAACTCCCAGTATACGTTGGGAGGAATATCTGCTTGTCTTTGTACCCTTACTGACTGTAGATATATCTCGATTGGGAGTACTGCATCATGCCCAAACGTCAACTGGAAAGGAGTTGTGTTTGTAGCTTCTTTTGGAGATGTTCGACAAGCCCAAAGTGCTTGGTCCAAAGTTTTATGCCAATTCTTGGGTTTCTTTCCCACATGTTTTTTGATAAGGCCAATTATTATTTTGTTTGCTGCTTCAACTTGTCCATTTGCTTGAGCATAGTAAGGTGTAGAAGTAAATAACTTGAAACCTATTTCTTTGGCAAAGTCTTGCATTTTTCGTCCAGTAAAGACCGAACCTTGATCAGTTGTTATACTTTCTGGGATTCCAAACCTATATATAATATGTTTCTGAATAAACTCAATCACGGCCTCTTGATCCACATTTGCTAGTGGTATTGCTTCGACCCATTTTGTGAAATAGTCTATTCCTACTAATATGTATCTTTGGCCTTTAGACGACTTAGGGTGAATTTCTCCGATCAAATCTAACGCCCATCCCCTGAAAGGCCAAGGTTTCACTATTGTACTTAATTCGTTTGCTGGGGCGTGCTGGATACCTGCATGTTCTTGACATTCTTGACACCCTTTTGCAAACTCTATGCAATCTTTTAACATGGAAGGCCAATACATTCCATAACGAAATAAAAGCCATTTCATTTTGTGTCCTGCTTGATGTGCACCACATGCCCCACTGTGTACGTTCGACAGAGCCAAGTATGCTTCTGCTTCACCTAAGCATTTCAACAATACCCCTTCAGGAGTTTTCTTGAATAATTCGTTTCCCATCAGGAAATATGACAGGGCTCTATATTTTATCTTCCTGTCTGTATCCGTCGAAGGGCTTTTTAGATAGTTTATTATTGGACTCCTCCAATCTGTATCTGCTAATGAGTCTATGTTTAGCACTTCGAATTCTCCTTTGTTGGCGTAACCCAACTGTGAATTCTCCATATCACTTGGGGAAAGTTTAGTAGACATTGCTCTCCCTCTTACTTCAATTAATTCTTCTAACTTTTCTTTTGATACCTTGTATCCTGAAGCTAACTGCGCCAAGTCGTTTGCCTCTCTTGATACGTGTTTTAATTCCACATATTTGAATTTCTTGAGTAGCCTATTTGCTATGACAAAGTACATGATCAAATTTTCTTTGATGCACTTGTATTCCTTTGTCAGTTGTTTAATGACCAATTCAGAGTCCCCTTTAATTTCGACTCTGGTTGCCCCCAATTCTAACAAAGCTTCAAGTCCAGCTATTAATGCTTCGTACTCAGCTTCGTTGTTGGAGCATAGCGGACCCTCGATTTTATACTTGAGCTTTGTTGGAATTCCATCAGGAGAAATTTGAAGGATAGAAAAACATTTAGAAAGGGGGGGTTTGAATAAGTGTAGCTTTAAAAACTTGACAGATAAAAATAAATTGCACAGTTATTTTTATCCTGGTTCGTTGTTAACTAAACTACTCCAGTCCACCCCCGCAGAGATGATTTACCTCAACTGAGGATTTAATCCACTAATCGCACGGATTACAATGGTTCTCCACTTAGTCAGCAACTAAGTCTTCCAGAGTCTTCTGATCACACACTGATCACTCCAGGAACACTGCTTAGATACCCTCTAAGACTTTTCTAGAGTCTACTGATCCACACGATCACTCTAGTTACAATCTGCTTAGTTCACTCCTAAGACTTCCTAGAGTATTCTGATCCACACGATCACTCTAGTTACTTACAACTTAATGTAATTCTAAGAGTATTACAAATGCTTCTTACAAGCGATAATCACAACTGTGATATTTCTCTTAATCGTTTAAGCTTAATCTCACTAATGTATTACAACAGCAATGTAGTGAGCTTTGATGAAGATGAAGATTCTGAGTTTAGATTTGAACAGAGTTTCAGCAAGTTGATATGAGTTGTTTTGGTGCGGAATCGTTAACCTTGCTTCTCATCAGAACTTCATATTTATAGGCGTTGGAGAAGATGACCGTTGAATGCATTTAATGCTTTGCGTGTTCCGTACAGCATCGCATTTAATGTTATACGCTTTTGTCAACTACCTCGAGCCTTGTTCACGCTGTGTCTACTGACGTAGCCTTTAATAGCTTTTAACGTTCCTTTTGTCAGTCAGCGTAGCCTGCCACTTGTACTTCCTTCTGATCTGATGTTTGTGAATACAACGTTTGAATATCATCAGAGTCAAACAGCTTGGTGCATAGCATCTTCTGATCTTCTGACCTTGAAGTGCTTCTGAGCGTGATACCATCAGAACTTCAGTGCTTCTGTTCTCTTGTTCTTCTGATGCTTCCATAGACCCATGTTCTGATTCTGCTTCGACCATCTTCTGATGTCTTGCCAGACCATGTTCTGATGTTGCATACTGAACCATTTGAGACAAAGCTTCTGAGCGCTGAATTATGCGTACTCTTTATATATATTTCCTGAAAGGGAAATTGCATTGGATTAGAGTACCATATTATCTTAAGCAAAATTCATATTATTGTTATCATCAAAACTAAGATAATTGATCAGAACAAATCTTGTTCTAACAATCTCCCCCTTTTTGATGATGACAAAAACATATATAAATGATATGAATTTGCGATCAGAAAGAATAGATGGCAAAAGACAAATTACACAGCTATAGCATAAGCATATGAATATGTCTCCCCCTGAGATTAACAATCTCCCCCTGAGATAAATAATCTCCCCCTGAAATAAATACTCGAAGAACTTTAATAAAAGACTTCCCTGATTATTTCGGTAGAGACGATCATATAAGCTTCTTGTCTTCAGAGAATTCATAGCTTCTGACTTCTGCTTCCATAGGACAGCTTCAGAACTAGAATTTCCTTAGATCCCTAGAACACTCACAGCTTCTGATTCCTGCTTCCATCTAGGACAGCTTCAGAACTTGAATTTCTTTGATCTTCTGAACATTCACAGCTTCTGATTTCTGCTTCCATTCAGGATAGCTTCAGAACTTGAATTTCTTTGATCTTCGGAACATTCACAGCTTCTGATTTCTGCTTCCATCTAGGACAGCTTCAGAACTTGAGTTTTCTGGATCTTTAGAACATTCGCAGCTTCTGATTTCTGCTTCCCTCGGATAGCTTCAGAGCTTGAATTTCTACCAACATCACTTCATGCTAGATTTGTATCAGAACATTGTTGAATGTACCAGAGCATCATCTGAGCATCTCTACATCCTGAAATGTTACAGAACAAAAACTAAACGACAAAAGTCAGCATGAACGAGTTAGAACATAAAATATATGTTTGAACACATTATATGTATCAGAACCATAACATTATATGTATCAGAGCAAACAATATATCATAGCAAATAGAATTTTGTCAAATCAAATAGACAAATATGGATCAAATTCTATTATCAGTGCTTCTGATTCATTCTTCTTTCTTGCTTCTGATTTCTGAAGCTTGACAGCACTCGGCTTGCTTCAGTTTCCATGGTTTTGCTTCTTGTGTTTGCTTTGAAGATTTTCTTCACTTCTTTATACCTGCAAAACACTTAAACCATATAGAACTTTGCAGTTCTTGTTAGTAAATGTGTGGGAGCTTTACCCAGCAACTGATAGATTAATCAAATCATTTTATCATTTATCTTCTCCTCCTTTTTGTCATAACATCAAAAAGAATATTTCAAAAGATTCAGATGATTAAAACGACAAGTAAAATCACTGGAATGTAAATCAAAGAAAGTTTTTCATTGATAATTAAAAAGGATTACAAGAAAATGTTTAACAGGCAGATGCAACAAGGAAAATAAAACTACTAAGACCAAATCCTAAGACCCTAGCTAAGACAACGTCTGTGCCAGCATGCCATGACGGAGTGAAACGCCTCATTGACTGCTTCTTGGGCTTTCAGGCGAGGGATCAGGGAGACTTGGTCCTGATGCAGATCTTCCATCATCTTTACCAGAGACAACATTCTCAGCGGGTGAAGATGAAGAGATTTCTTCGGAATGGATTAAGGGAGAGGAAAGGTTAGATGAAGAGGAAGCTGAGTCTTGAAGGTCGAAAGATGAGGAAGAAGATGGAGATGATGGAGGGCTTTCACCAGGGGGATGAAACACACGTCTAGAATAGTTTCCAGAAAACATTGCTTCGAATGGATTCACCTTGAGAGGATCATAGGTGATTTTGATCTTTTTGGGTTTGGAAGGTGATGTTTCAACAGCTTTTCTTTTGTTGTTTTGATCATTTTCATTATTTCCTGGGCTTGATGAAGAGTTCATGATGGGTTTGCAGAAAAATGAACAGGTAGGGTTTGATATGGAAGAGAGAGAGAGAAAAACTTGATGAGGAATGCAAAGAGATAGAGAAGGATGAGAGGGAAAGAGAAGAGTTTGAAGAGTATTTAAAAGAAAATAAAATGAAACGAATGATGAATAGCATTTAATGTTACGTGACGTGAGGAGAGATAATAAAGACAAATGAGGTGACTAGCACAGTTACCTATGGTCGGCGTCCCTTCAACTGCACGCACGTTTATCCATGAATAGTAACGACAGGTTTACCATCCCGAGATAAAAACGTAACAGCTGTTTTGCTTTAAAAGAGGTTCTGAATCAACTTAGACAATGAAACGTTAGTAATAACCGAATCATAATTTCTAAAAGATTTCAATCAGAACTTCTGATATATAAAAAATAATCCATTTTCATTTCAGAAGATACTTCATACATAAGAACTTCTCATCTTCTCATTCTGGGCATAAATCCATACTGATGTTCTTCAGAATGAACTTAAACCTATCTTCAGCCAGGGGTTTTGTAAAGATATCAGCCCATTGGTGGTCTGTATCAACAAAGTTTAAAGATATAACACCCTTCTGAACATAGTCCCTTATGAAATGATGTTTAATCTCAATATGTTTAGCTTTTGAATGAAGAATGGGATTCTTAGATAAACATATAGCAGAAGTATTATCACAGAATATAGGAATGTTACTCTCAAATATCTGATAATCTTCTAACTGACTCTTCATCCAGAGCATCTGTGTACTACAACCAGCAGCAGCGACATATTCTGCTTCTGTTGTTGATAGAGCAATAGTTGCTTGCTTCTTGCTATACCAAGAGATCAAATGACTTCCAAGAAATTGGCAACTTCCTGAAGTACTTTTTCTTTCAATTCTGTCTCCAGCATAGTCAGCATCACAGAATCCTACTAAGTTGTATTCTTTAGATTTTCTGTAAACTAAGCCAACATTAGTAGTACCTTTCAGATACCTTAGAATTCTCTTAACAGCAGTTAAATGAGATTCTCTAGGATCTGATTGGAATCTAGCACACAAACAAACACTGAACAGAATGTCAGGTCTAGAAGCAGTCAGATATAGAAGAGATCCAATCATACCTCTGAATAACTTCTGATCTACCTTCTTACTTACCTCATCCTTACCTAGGATGCATGTTGGATGCATAGGAGTTTTGGCTTCTTTGCAGTCTAGAAGATTAAACTTCTTCAGAAGTTCCTTCACATACTTGGTTTGGTGAACATACGTTCCTTCTGATGTTTGATTTATTTGTATTCCAAGGAAATACTTGAGTTCTCCCATCATGCTCATTTCAAACTCAGCCTGCATAGACTCAGCAAACTCCTTTCCAAGTGTAGCATTAGATGTTCCAAAAATAATATCATCTACATATATTTGACAAATTAAAATATCCCTTTTAAAGGTTTTACAAAAGAGAGTAGTGTCCACTTTTCCTCTAGTGAAACCATTATCCAGAAGGAAAGAACTTAAGCGTTCATACCAAGCTCTGGGAGCCTGTTTCAATCCATACAATGATTTCTTAAGTTTAAAAACATGATTAGGAGACATAGAGTCTTCAAAACCAGGAGGTTGATGGACATAAACTTCTTCATCTATATAACCATTTAAGAAGGCACTCTTAACATCCATCTGATAAAGAGTGATGTTATGTTGAGTGGCAAATGAAATTAATAGACGAATAGATTCTAACCTGGCCACTGGTGCAAAGGTTTCTGTATAATCAATCCCTTCTTGCTGACTATAACCCTGAGCCACCAGTCTGGCTTTGTTCCTTACCACTTCACCTTTCTCACTGAGCTTGTTTCTGAAGACCCATTTTGTACCAATTATATTGAATCCATCTGGTCTAGGAACAAGATCCCAAACATCATTCCTTGTAAACTGATTCAGTTCTTCTTGCATAGCAATTATCCAGTCTGGATCTTCTAGAGCATGATCAACAGAAGTTGGCTCGATCAAAGATACAAGACCTAATTGACAGTCTGCATTGTTCTTAAGGAATGCTCTTGTTCTGATTGGATCGTCCTTCTTTCCAAGAATGACATCTTCTGAATGACCAGAAATAAGTCTGGATGATCTTCTGACAGATGGTTCTTCCGAAATGCTTAGATCTTCCAGAGAAGATGATACTTGATCTTCAGATTCTTTGCTTCTGAGAAGCTCTGCTTCTGATGCGTTGCTTCTTGGCTCAACAACTTCTGATATATCAATATCACAATCTGCAAAATTGTCAAACTGCTTTGGTTTTTCAGAACCAAGCTTATCATCAAACCTGATATTGATTGATTCTTCTACAATCAATGTTTTAGTATTGTATATTCTGTAGCCTTTTGAGCGTTCAGAATATCCAAGAAGGAAACATTTTTGTGCTTTGGAATCAAACTTACCAAGATGATCTTTAGTGTTCAGAATAAAGCATACACATCCAAAAGGATGGAAATATGAAATGTTGGGCTTTCTATTCTTCCACAATTCATAAGGAGTCTTATTTAGAATAGGTCTGATAGAGATTCTATTCTGAATATAGCATGCAGTGTTTATTGCTTCTGCCCAGAAATGCTTAGCCATATTGGTTTCATTGATCATGGTTCTGGCCATTTCTTGCAGAGTCCTATTCTTTCGTTCTACAACCCCATTTTGCTGTGGAGTTCTAGGACAAGAGAAATCATGGGCAATACCATTTTCTTTGAAGAACTCTTCAAAGGATCTGTTCTCAAATTCACCACCATGATCACTTCTAACCTTTATGATTTTACACTCTTTTTCAGATTGAATCTGAATGCAGAAATCAAAGAACACTGAATGAGTCTCATCCTTGTGTTTCAAGAATTTTACCCATGTCCAGCGGCTATAATCATCTACGATGACTAATCCATATTTCTTTCCTCTGACAGATGCTGTTTTGACTGGGCCAAACAGATCAATGTGCAAGAGTTCTAATGGCCTTGAGGTAGAAACAACATTCTTGGACTTAAATGCAGGTTTGGAGAACTTTCCCTTCTGACATGCTTCACAAAGAGCATCTGATTTGAATTTCAGATTAGGGAGTCCTCTGACCAGATCCAGTTTGTTAATCTGAGAAATCTTTCTCAAACTAGCATGACCTAATCTTCTGTGCCAGACCCACTGCTCTTCAGAAACAGACATAAGACAAGTCACCTTCTGACTCATAAGATCTTGCAGATCTGTCTTATAAATGTTGTTCTTCCTCTTGCCTGTAAATAGGATTGAGCCATCCTTCTGATTTACAGCCTTGCAAGACTCTTGATTAAAGATTATATCATAACCATTGTCACTCAATTGACTGATAGATAAGAGGTTATGTGTTAATCCTTCTACAAGAAGTACATTAGAAATGGAAGGAGAGTTACCAGACTTTATAGTTCCAGAGCCAATTATCTTGCCCTTCTGATCTCCTCCGAACTTGACTTCTCCTCCAGACTTAAGCACCAGGTCTTGGAACATAGACCTTCTTCCTGTCATGTGTCGCGAGCATCCAGAGTCCAGGTACCATGACATGTTGTGCTTCGTCCTTTTTGCAGTCAAGGATATCTGCAATAGGAATAATCTTATCCTTAGGTACCCACATTTTCTTGGGTCCTTTCTTGTTAGATTTTCTCAAGTTCTGATTGAACTTGGGTTTAACATTGTAAGCAATAGGAGGAACAGCATGATAATCCTTAATGTGAGTTTCATGATATTTCCTAGGTTGTGTCACATGCTTTTTGGTGTGTGTTATGTGAAAACTTTGAGCATGTGAAGTGTGCCTAATATCATGGGAGTGGCCATACTTGAACTGATCATACAATGGCTTGTATGTGATTTTCATTTCATCAACAGGTTCAAGTTTGTATGGAATTTCACCCTCAAAACCAATGCCAACTCTTTTGTTTCCAGACACAGCATATATCATAGAAGCTAGCTGACTTCTGCCAATACTTCTAGATAAGAACTTCCTGAAACTTAAATCATATTCTTTCAGAATATGGTTTAGACTAGGAGTGGATTGTTCTGAATCAGAAGGAGATCCAACATTATTGGATAATTTTAAAAGTTTTTCTTTTAATTCAGAATTCTCCAACTCAAGCTTCTTTGTTTCAAATTCAAATTGCTTTTTCAGCTTTTTGTATCTGAGACTAATCTGAGACTTGAGTTCCAGTAGTTCAGTTAGACCGGAAACTAACTCATCTCTAGTAAGTTCAGAGAATACCTCTTCAGAATCTGATTCTGATGTAGATTCTGATCCGTCATCTTCTGTCGCCATCAGCGCACAGTTAGCCTGCTCATCTTCAGAGTCTGAATCATCTTCTGACTCATCCCAGGTTGCCATAAGACCTTTCTTCTTATGAAACTTCTTCTTGGGATTTTCCTTCTGAAGATTTGGACATTCATTCTTGTAGTGTCCAGGCTCATTGCATTCATAGCACATGACTTTCTTCTTGTCAAATCTTCTGTCATCGGAAGATTCTCCACGTTCAAATTTCTTTGAACTTCTGAAGCCTCTGAACTTCCTTTGCTTGGTCTTCCAGAGTTGATTTAGCCTTCTGGAGATCAGGGACAATTCATCTTCTTCTTCAGATTCTGATTCTTCAGGATCTTCTTCTCTAGCCTGAAAAGCGTTAGTGCATTTCTTGATATTGGATTTTAATGCAATAGACTTACCTTTCTTTTGAGGCTCATTTGCGTCCAGCTCTATTTCATGACTTCTCAAGGTACTGATGAGCTCTTCCAGAGAAACTTCATTCAGATTCTTTGCAATCTTGAATGCAGTCACCATAGGACCCCATCTTCTGGGTAAGCTTCTGATGATCTTCTTTACGTGATCAGCCTTGGTGTATCCCTTGTCAAGAACTCTCAATCCAGCAGTAAGAGTTTGAAATCTTGAAAACATCTTTTCAATGTCTTCATCATCCTCCATCTTGAAGGCTTCATACTTCTGGATTAAAGCTAGAGCTTTAGTCTCCTTGACTTGAGCATTTCCTTCATGAGTCATTTTCAAGGACTCATATATGTCATAGGCCGTTTCCCTGTTAGATATCTTCTCATACTCAGCATGAGAGATAGCATTCAGCAAAACAGTTCTGCATTTATGATGATTCCTGAAAAGCTTTTTCTGATCATCATCCATTTCTTGTCTTGTCAGCTTTACGCCTCTGGCATTTACGGGATGTTTGTAACCATCCATCAGAAGATCCCATAGATCACCATCTAGACCCAGAAAGTAACTTTCCAGTTTATCTTTCCAGTATTCAAAGTTTTCACCATCAAATACCGGCGGTCTAGTATAACCATTGTTACCGTTGTATTGCTCAGCAGAGCCAGATGTAGATGCAGGTGTAGGTGTAGACTTTTCACTTTCATCAACCATCTTTTACTGAAGCGTTTTTCTCTTCCTGAATCTTTTCTAAACACGGTTAAGTGCTTGCACCTTAGAACCAGGCTCTGATACCAATTGAAGGATAGAAAAACACTTAGAAAGGGGGGGTTTGAATAAGTGTAGCTTTAAAAACTTGACAGATAAAAATAAATTGCACAGTTATTTTTATCCTGGTTCGTTGTTAACTAAACTACTCCAGTCCACCCCCGCAGAGATGATTTACCTCAACTGAGGATTTAATCCACTAATCGCACGGATTACAATGGTTCTCCACTTAGTCAGCAACTAAGTCTTCCAGAGTCTTCTGATCACACACTGATCACTCCAGGAACACTGCTTAGATACCCTCTAAGACTTTTCTAGAGTCTACTGATCCACACGATCACTCTAGTTACAATCTGCTTAGTTCACTCCTAAGACTTCCTAGAGTATTCTGATCCACACGATCACTCTAGTTACTTACAACTTAATGTAATTCTAAGAGTATTACAAATGCTTCTTACAAGCGATAATCACAACTGTGATATTTCTCTTAATCGTTTAAGCTTAATCTCACTAATGTATTACAACAGCAATGTAGTGAGCTTTGATGAAGATGAAGATTCTGAGTTTAGATTTGAACAGAGTTTCAGCAAGTTGATATGAGTTGTTTTGGTGCGGAATCGTTAACCTTGCTTCTCATCAGAACTTCATATTTATAGGCGTTGGAGAAGATGACCGTTGAATGCATTTAATGCTTTGCGTGTTCCGTACAGCATCGCATTTAATGTTATACGCTTTTGTCAACTACCTCGAGCCTTGTTCACGCTGTGTCTACTGACGTAGCCTTTAATAGCTTTTAACGTTCCTTTTGTCAGTCAGCGTAGCCTGCCACTTGTACTTCCTTCTGATCTGATGTTTGTGAATACAACGTTTGAATATCATCAGAGTCAAACAGCTTGGTGCATAGCATCTTCTGATCTTCTGACCTTGAAGTGCTTCTGAGCGTGATACCATCAGAACTTCAGTGCTTCTGTTCTCTTGTTCTTCTGATGCTTCCATAGACCCATGTTCTGATTCTGCTTCGACCATCTTCTGATGTCTTGCCAGACCATGTTCTGATGTTGCATACTGAACCATTTGAGACAAAGCTTCTGAGCGCTGAATTATGCGTACTCTTTATATATATTTCCTGAAAGGGAAATTGCATTGGATTAGAGTACCATATTATCTTAAGCAAAATTCATATTATTGTTATCATCAAAACTAAGATAATTGATCAGAACAAATCTTGTTCTAACAAAATTATCAACAAACCAACTCCGGTTCCCTCTTTGTGCGTTGAACCGTCGAAGTATAACTTCCAAGGTTTTAAACCCACATACTGTTGATGACTCTCAGCTACTGCATGGTCGACAATGAAGTCTGACACAATTTGACCTTTCATTGCCTTGAGAGGCTGAAATATTAGTGAATATTCAGTTAGGGCTAAAGCCCATTTACCGATTCGACTATGCAGTATAGGCTTGGATAACATATGCTTAATAACATCACAATGAGACGAAACTTAAACATCAACTGGCTTTATATAATACTTAAGTTTGATACAAGAGAAATACAAGCAAAGGCAGAGTTTTTCTATAGCGGTATATCTAGTCTCTGCATCATTGAGTACTCTACTTAAGTAATAAATGGCTCTTTCGATGCCGTTCTCATCTTCTTGCGCCAGCATGCTGCCTATTGTTTTATCTGAAGCTGAAATATATAGGCGCATGTGCTTCTTCCCATTTGGGGGAGATAGAATTGGTGGACAAGTCAAGTATTGCTTGATTTTATCAAAAGCTTCTTGATGTTCAGCATTCCATTCGAATTTTCCTTGCTTAAGCCGCAGTAGAGGTGAGAAGGCTTATGTGCGTCCACTCAAATTAGAGATAAATCTCCTTAAGAAGTTTATCTTTCCCAATAAAGATTGTAGTTCTTTCTTCGTTGATGGAGACTTGGTTTCCATTATGGCTTTCGTCTTATTCTGGTTAATTTCTATTCCCTTTTTGTGGACTACGAAACCCAAGAAATCACCTGCCTGCACAAAGAAAGCACATTTGAGGGGGTTCATCTTCAAGCCATGTTTCCTCATCCTTTCGAATGATTGGCTCAGATGATTGAGATGAGTTACATCTGAGGTGGATTTTACCACAATGTCATCTATATATACTTGCATGAATGTTTCTATGAAGTCATGGAATATAGAATTCATTGCTCTTTGATAAGTTGCCCCAGCATTTTTTAAACCAAACGGCATTACAATCCATTCGTAAGTACCTATTGCCCCTGGGCAACGAAACTCCGTTTTGGATACATCATCTTCTGCAATAAAGATCTGATTGTATCCAGAATATCCATCTAACATGCTCAAATACTCGAAGCCTGCGGCTGAGTCTACTAGCATTTCTGCCACAGGCATGGGATACTCATCTTTAGGGGTGGCTGCATTAAGATCACGAAAGTCTATGCATACTCTTAATGAACCATTCTTTTTAATTACAGGCACTATATTTGCAATCCATTCAACATACCTTGTAGTTTGGATGAACTTGCAGCGTAGAAGCCTTTCGACCTCTGCTTTAATCTTCGAATGAATCTCTGGCGCGAATCTCCTGGGAGTCTGCTTTATAGGCTACTTTCCTTCCTTTATTGGTAGTTTTAATTCGACCAAATCTCTTCCTAGACCAGGCATCTCGTCATAATCCCAAGCAAAACAATCTTTGTTTTCCTTCAACAGTTTGATGACCGTTGCCTTTAATTCTGGTTCTAGTTTCGCGCTGATATATGTTATTCTTTTTTGATCTTCGTCTCCAAGATTTACTTCTTCGAGTGGATCTTGAGCTAACATCTTTATATTTGGTGCCATTGGATCTTTTTCGAATCCCAAAGGCTCTTCATCGTAAATTGCATCTAACCTTTGACTCGATTCTTCTCTTATGGTTCTTTCGACTTGAAACGAATCTTCAGAAGATTTGGAACTCATATGTATCTCTAAATCTGTGACTTCCTTCTTGGTTAGACCTGTGTCAATCTTCGCATTTGATAGTTCGGCCTCAAGAGCCGCCTTTCTTTTATTCTCGGCCACGTAAGCCGAAATCTTTTCAAAGAAAGAAAACTCAGACATTATTAATGTCATCGTCCCAGCCTGTCCGCCGTTCTGTTGGATAATTCTCTAATGGTGTTGGATCTGCTGGGCCATCCATGATCTCTCTATCCCACTGGAATCCATTTGGGTGTAGAGTTAAATAGTACAACGCATTCTTATTTGGGGTGTACATCTCTTCTGCCGCATGACAAGGACTTATGTTTGCCAAATTCCTATCGAAGTTAGTTTTATTAACCTGGTTAACTTCAGCCATATAGTAGCTCTGATCTCCTTCGATATTCTCTACTATACCGTCTTCCCTCCAAATTGTCACCCTTTGATGCATTGTTGAGGGCACAGCTGCCACTCCATGAATCCATTCTCTACCAAGCAAAAGGTTGTAGTTTGCTTTTGCTGGTATAACCATAAACATAGTTGGCCTCGTGACTGAGCCTACTGTCAAATTGACCTGAACAACTCCTAGTGTTTGTCCTATCTTGCCTTCGTAGTTAGATAAAACCATGTTATGTGGCCTTATATCAGTATCGAACATACCAATTCTTTTTAGCATGTATTGAGGCATTAGGTTCACTGCTGCTCCCCCATCAACTAGAACTTTATTGATGCCAACATTCTCAATTTTAGCCCTGATATAGAGTGGCTTCAAATGATTTCGCATACCTTCATCAGGCCTTTCGAAGAAAGCGTTCTGTTCTTCAACCGCACCGTTATTCAGCACATAATAACACACAGGTCTGTGTTTTGCCATTTCTTCGATGTTAGCCTCCTCGCAGTCTTCAACTTCCGTTTCCTGATTGAACTCATGAGGAAGCACGGACACAACATTGCAGTTGAGGTTTATGGATGACACTCCATCAGAATCAAAGTCATTTGTCATTCGATCTTCTTCTTTCCAAGAACTAGAATGCATCTTTTCTTCTTCATCCAAGATCTTTTCAGCTTCGAATAGCCTGCGTTCCACTGGAGGTTTGTCTGACTTTGCCCCCTGGCGTGGGACTTGGTTGCTACTAGACTCTCCAGCTTCTCTTGGCCTGTATTCCTTTTGAGCCTTTTTTATTCTCTGATGCTTTCTCCACTGGCATCGGGACATAGGATTTTTTCCTTTGTAATTCTCCAATCGATACACCTCTCGATTTGGTTTTTGAAATTGCTTCCTGTATGCCATTGCAGTTCTTCCTCCTTGGTCCCAACTCCGCCATTTGTTTTCTCTTGCACCAGCTTGCACCCATCTATCCCTGGGTGCATCTGCAGGGACTTTGAATGTTACCTTTCGAACTCTGGGGTGTGGACTATCAGGTCTCTTCGTAGGAGTCCATATGTAGAAACCGTATAGGTTAGGACGCAACCCCTGAGTTTCTCGACCCATGTAGCAGTACACACGTTCGAAGGATCGTGCCAGCATTTCATCATAGACTGCCCCACATCTGGGACATAGTGCAACTTCAGTATTGCCTTTGTGACATCTGACCAAAAATCCTACTAAGCTCTCCTCCATCCTTGGGTACACTTGTAGTAGGGGATTTGGTTCTCTCCCTGGGTGTTCCCATCTTTCGCGTCGAGCCCTTTCGATGTTAGCTTCGACCCTTCGATTCAGCATGATCGAACACCTTGAACACATCCATTGTTTTCCATCGTTCCTCTCATGACAACCCCAAAGGTAGTCCTTGAGGCTTTCTCCTCTTAAAGGAAATTCAATACCCCCTTTTTGCCTTGTTAGCCATGTCTCTAACCCACCAAATTCAGAAACTGGATGTCTGGCGCTGACCATGTTAACGACTGCTGAAGGAACTTCAGAGATCTGGATTTTCTGGAGTTTCATTCTGAGTTCTTCAGTGGCCTCGCTGTTCTCTCCCCTCGAAATTTCAGTTATCTCTGTCCTTGGAGATTCTTCGACATCAGTATCGAAGATTATATGGTTATTCAGACTCTCAGTAGCCTGCTCTCCATCGAACACTGCCTTAGTTTCTGCAACTTCGACTTCAGATGCCTCCACCATGTTGACATCCACTGGCTCACAGAGGCTAGCATCAGCGATGTTCAGAGGATTGGTATCGACCTTCATGTGACTCTTGGTCTTGTCAGCAAACTTCAACCTCCCATCTTTGATAGCATTTTGAATTAGATCCCTGAAAAGAAAACATTGTGAAGTTTTATGGCCTAAAAAACCATGATATTTGCAAAAACCTCTCTTCTTTCGTTGTTCTAATGGAGGAATTTTGGAATTTGGAGGCAGTATCATTTGGCCATCTTTTACTAGTAAATCAAATATCTCGTCACATTTGGTGATGTCGAATGTGTAAGTTTTCTTAGGGAACCTATCATTCTTATCGTTTTCTACTGGGTTTTTTCCATTTGCAGGGTTGAGTAATTTGCAGGCATAAGGTGGCGCTTCTCTTAATTCAGCCACATCTATTTCGACTTCTTCAGGGTTGTATGAGTCGCTAAGAGACTCATCACCAGCGTCCTCTGCTTCGACATACGCTACCCTTTCCTTCTTATAGTTTTTATTTGCCCTAACCTTTTCTGCCTTCAAGCGTTCGACTTGTCGAACCCTATCTGCTAACTGGGCCATATCCCTAAGATACTGAGTATCTAATTTCTTTCTAATTGAATAATCTAAACCCCCCGCAGCCATTTCGACTAATTCATGTTCTGGGACAGTTGTGAAACATCTAGATTTCAACAGACGGAACCTATTCAAGTAATCATCAATTGGTTCTGTAAACTTCCTCTTAATACTAGCCAATTCCTTCAAACTTATCTTGGTTTGACCCATATAGAATTGTTCATGGAATAACCTTTCCAAGTATGCCCATGCATCTATCGAGTTTGGTGGCAAAGTGGTGAACCAAATGAACGCATTCTTTGTTAGCGAACTAGGGAAGTATTTGATCCGTAAATCCTCGTTCCCTGCTAAATCCCCTGCTTCTGTCAAATATCTGGCAATATGTTCCACAGTTGACTCGCTAGTTTCGCCTGAAAACTTTGTAAACTTAGGTACCTTAGTGCCCCTAGGCAATTCTGTCTGCATAATGTAATCTGATATGGGGGACGTATAGTTTGGACGTCGAAGTCCAGTACTAAGGCCATTATTGGCCATAACCCTTTCTATCATGGCAGTTAGGTTATTTTCCGTAGCCAGATTTTCCCTTCTGAATCTCTGGACAATCTCATCTGGATGTTCGTTCCTACCCACAATCCTTAATCTGGGTCGCTCTTCTTCTTCCGTTTCCTGTCGAATGGGAACGGTTCTTTGATTCGAAGCCTCTAAATTAATCACTTGAGTTCCTTCGATCGTTTATGTTCTTCGTGAGGGGCCTACATCCCTAGTGGCTGTCCTAGATGGGGGATCCACATCTTGTATACGCTCCAAAACAGGCCTCACTTCTTGATTCGAAGGTTGTTTGTCTTTTCTTCTAGGTGGTGGCACTCCCATGAAATCTGCCATTCGATTCATTTGAGATGATAGCTTTTGGAAAGTCTCCACGTTTTCCCGATTTGTACTAGCAATATTCGTCGCTAGTGGGTTCAAAATTGAAGCCAACTCTTTGGCCAAAGCCCCTAACATATCATGGTTGCTTGCATCCATTTCTTGCCGGAATGCTGCTTGGTTATTTGTGGTAAACATGGGTATCTGGGTAGAAAAACTAGTGTTGTGTGCACTTCGACCCACTGAACCAACATTTGGCGAAAACGTCGCATTATTAGTTGTAGCATATGTAGGCCCAACCCCTCGTACGCCTGTTCCATATGGGTATGGCATTCCGTATGGGTTATTTGGCCTCCATTCGAAAGCAGAGTTTGTGCCTTGACTAAACAAGTTATTTGCAGCATTTGTCGAGGAAAACGGTATATCCTCTGCGCTTGTGGATGAAGGTGCAGTGGTCGACACTGAAACTGGAACAGTCCCTAATGGTCCTGTATTATTCTCAGGGATGGCCTGGGAATTATCTGCAGGTCTTGACCCATTTGGACCTGGTATATCCCGTACTCCTTGAGTGGAAGTCGAATTTGCTGCGCCTGATCCTGAACCTTGTGGGGGATCTTGATCTCCCCCTGCACTGGTCGTGACGACCATTTTCTTGTTGTACCTTCGTTTGGGAATCGGTTGTGCACTGTTCGTTAACTTACCGTTCCTAAGGTTCATACAAGGTCTTGATATTTTCTAGACAAAAATAAAACAATTGATTAAAAACAATCTGGTTGACACAGTCCCACTGGGCGTGCCAATTTGTTTACGGTGATTTCCGGTAAATAACCGCTAGTCTTCCAAACTATAAGTAAATATGATTTGGTTACTCGCAGGATCGACTAGATTGATCCTAGGACATATAGTCAAAAAGATTGTTATTAATGGTCGTTCGAACCATATTTATGATTTATCTTTGTCAATAAGAGTTTCTTCGAATAAAACAAGTAAACTTGATAGTGACTTTATTATATGCAAGTATAACTTCAACAAAAGGGTAAGTAAAAATAAGACATGAAACGAAAACTGTTTAAAGTGCAAAGAATCTAAAATTGCAAAAATATTAAATACTTCAAAAGTAAATGACATGAAAATAACAGTACAAGAATGTAAATGGCAAGAAGTAAATGAAATGCAATAATACTGAAAAGATATCTGAAAACGAAAAGGGAATACACATGTATTAAAATGGTGGTGTCATACGTACATTTCTCAGCGAACTCTTTCTCTTTAACACTTGATACTTGAGTAATATGTGAGTGATTTGTACAAAATGAACACACAGAATCCTAACATTAAGACTCCTATTTATACTAATTTCGACCTTAACGGCCCTACGCTAATCTAATGCCACGTTTCTCATAAGAACTCCAGGGATGCCATCTGTTGTTAGACAGTTACGAAACCGTCTTCGAATTTCAAATCTTCCCGCCTAAGTCCTTCTTCGACGTGTGGCAGTGTATTTAACATTAAAACACTACGAAAACACGCTAATTAGTAATACTTTAACATATTTCATGAAATTTGCCTAAGTCTTCGAAGACATGCACTCCTATGAGCTTCAGTGTTCATCATCTCCGCTGTGACTTAGAAATCTTCACTCTCGAAGCATGGCCATCAGGAGCCATTTTCTTATCTTCAAACGATGGTCATCAGTAACCATCTCTTCTTCGAATTTTTATTCTTCGAATAACCATATATTTGCAAAACGAAATCTTCAGCTAACAACATGTTAAGTAACCCATAAATAAAAAATTTATATTGAAACAAATAATAAAAAATTTAGTTTTAATCTTTTAACATCATGCATAATTTCCAAAACAAACTTACTACATTTAATTTTTAACGTGTGCCCTTAGGTCACATGTTAACATTACCCTTTATTTACGAATAGATTATCTTTGATATAACAATTTTTTTAAATTTTTACAATAAAATATATTGTAGTTTGATTTCGAAGTTGGAGGTTAATCAAAAGGAATTGTGATAAAAACTTGATGAAAACGAGATGTGTGGTTGCTTTAATGTGTAGCCTTTATTAACATCTTAGAGAATATATCAATCACTTATTCTTTGAATGTCACTTTGCGACTGAGATTTGGAAGAATGTGGTCAAATATTTCAAAATTATAAGAATACCTAATACTATGGAGGATTTGTTCAGAATGGAGAACTTTGGATGACATCCAAAATTTAAAGATATGACCCCGACAGCTTGGATTCATACAGTACATCGGATTTGGATAGCGAGAAATGAGGATCGCTTTATGGATGTTAATTCATCTAAGTATGGTGGTAAGTAATATTTTGGCCCTTACTAAGATCAACTTCAATGTTTCAACAAGATGGATTGCAAACAGTAATATTGAACATGCAATTCTTAATAACCTTCGAATAATTGCGAGACGATATAGAAAGGCTTCGGAGATCATTTCAGTTAGAGTTGTCAATATGGTCTACCCGGCCCTAAACGGGCCGGCCTTGACGGGCCCTGGGCTTTTTAGGGTTGGGCCAAAAAGTCCCTGTGTTAAATGGGCTCGAGAATTACTACCCGAGCCCGGCCCTAGATGGGCTTCGGGCTACCCAGCCCTAAATGGGCTTTTTTATTTAAAAAAATTAAAATAAAAACTTCATAATATTTATTATAAATTAAATTAAAAATTATATTATTTTAACCATAATACATTTTTAAGTACTATATCATCTGTTATAAATACTATAATGTGTTTCTAAATACAATATATGTCTAAATTGTATGAAATAATACTTGAATAGTTAACATAAGAGAAACTAAAATAATACGATGAAAGAATGATCATTATATTAATGTATAATATTTAAAAGAGAAAGATTTAATAGAATAGAGATAAAATTTAGTGAGGTGAGAAAAATGAATGTGCTATTTGGAGTAAGACAATATAAATATAATATATATTTTTTAAAATTTTCTAATTATGCGGGCCTGATGGGCTACCCAAGGCCCATATGGGCTAGCCCTAATGGGTAGCGGGTTTTTCATGGCTGGGCTAAAAAGACCCTGAAAAATATGGGCTCTAATTTTAAGGCCCGAGCCCTATGATTTTTCGGGCCTGGCGGACCGGCCCTTATGGGCTAGCCCATTTTGACAGCTCTAATTTCAGTGTATTGGAAGAAAACTAGGGTGGGTTGGATGAAAGTTATCACATATGGATCACATATAGATATTGGATCGGAAGAATGAGCTATCTTTAGAGATCATCATGGTGGTTTTTCAGTTAATCTAGAAGAGTTGGATCTCTTAAGAGTGGGAATTACTTCAATATTGTTTGACTTGAAGAAAGCCAGTGAGATAGGGTGACAACATGTGTGGTTAGAGTGTGATTCTCAAATATCAATTCAATGCATTACGGAAGAGGAATTATTTCTCTAGGATCTCCGAAACAGATGGTATAGTTGCAAAAGGTTTCAGCTAAACCTGGTATATTCTCACACTTATAAAGAGGAAAAGAGTTGTGCCTAAAAATTGGTTAATCATGGTCATTCAATAGTTTCCTTCTTGTGGTGAAAAATATTTCCTTTCTTTATCTAGGAAGATATTTTCAAAGATGAGTTTGATCTTCCAAACTTTAAATTTACTTAAGATTTTAGTAGCGGATCGACAAGATCATCCCTTAGGTCTAAGGAT